>NC_087138.1:10005000-10305000 GCF_030705265.1 Helicoverpa armigera | reverse complement strand
GATTGATATCATGATAGAAACTTACCGCTTGCTACGCAAAATTGAGTTCTAATGGCAAAATTAATACGAATGAAAATCGCTTGAAATTATTAATTGATTTTTGTTTCTCTAAAAAAGGTTCAGTCGCTACATTTTGTCAATGAAGACTTTTTGGTTCTAATTTAGGATATTAGTCAAAATTTTAGTTTACACACAAAAATAAACTGAAACATGACTGCAGGAATTAACTTCGAATCAAATATAATAATAATTATGGAGTAAATTGTCGTTTTTATCAGAGCAACATTAATTAGACTGTCAAAAGATTGTCTCGGTACAAAATAATATCATGTTAATAAGTCTAGTTTTATTTATAATGCGAAACTTGCCTAGGCAAAAAAGAATAAACTGAAATTAAAACATAAATATTGTGCTTAGCAGAAAATGTTTCACCGTGTTTTGAATACCGGCGTAAAAAAATTTGCAAATGGCAATTTATTATTGTTTATACAAGGCGATTAAAATTTGCATAAGCATATTAACTATAGAGGTATAAACTAGCAATTATTTTCGTAAATACTTATTCTCATTTTGATCGCATTGTATTCAGTAAAAAGGTTTGTTAACCGACCATATTTGCAAAAGGAACTTGAGCTAAAATCACACTGGTATTTTTAAAAGTGATGTTACATTACTCCACAGAAAAAGGTGGCACGATGTTGCGCCACTGTTGCGCAACTTATTGAATTATGGATGTCAAAACCGTCTTAAATTACCAGTATAACTATTCCTGTTAACAAGATTTTCAAAACAAGGTGGAACATACATTTATCACACAGAAAAAATACTGGTTACAATAAAACTTAAATCTATTGTAAATATTGAATAAATGATATGATAATGGTCCTATGCGGTACAAATCAATTTCTAGACAATATAGACCAATATAAAATATTAATAAGTTCTAGTTTTAGCCAAAAGTTATGTAAAAACGAACCATAGACCTACAAACATTTAGAATAGAACAATAAAATCGTTGTAAACGGATAACAATTTAGAATATTATAAATTCACCCACTATTTTTGAAATAATGATTTTTGTAACAGCAAAACAAGACATAATATAGGTAATAATTAAACAATATAGTATTTCGCGAAGTTATTTACAATTTCGTTGAAAATTTTTACTTTTATAGATTTAATGAGAAGAAAGAATGTAATAAAAAAATTAAAATTATGTATATTGAAAGTATATAAAAAGGTTAGACAAGATAATTTTATACATACTAATACACAGTTCTAAATTGCATTGACTTGCTCACAAATAATATTTGCAAGTTTTCTGCTATTTTTAACATGCCAGACTTTTTTGTCTCTTTCTCATCAGTTTGCAAATACATTTAACAGAGAGAGACGGAAGTCTAAGATAAAATAATTTTAAGTCGGAGTTTATAGGACAGTTTATTTAGTTAAAGTAACTTATGAGTTATATGAAAGTCTAGCAGTTTTGACCGATATCAAATATGGCGGGATTAGTCTTTTCCTTCAAGTTTATAACAATACATGTACTCAGCACTGGTCATATTGAATGCATTTTCAGCTATTGGTATCTATAATAAGTTTTTATTTTAAAAAGGCAGATAAGAGTTCAAAATAAAGTATTTTATGAATCAGGCTTTATAAGTCGATAATAGTATGTACTCTCTAAATCCGCCTTTTTTAATAAAAACTTAATTCTGTCCAGCAAAGTACAAACCATTCAATAAATATTAAACACCAATTACAATGGTCCTTTACTTTAGAGGCCTTTTCACACCAAAATACAGCTTTCACACTAAAAGTTGCCCGACAGTTGCGCAACTGTCGCGCCACAATCGCGCAACTTTTTTTCGGAAAAGTATTTTTTGATGTTTTTTTTCTAATTTCTCATTGTATTTACCTATCTATGTCCCCCGCCGTTCGCGTCCGTGTCAGTATGGGCGCTCGTCCTCGCAGTACGACGCCGTTCGCCTCTGCTATGGCACCCTGAACGGGACCACTAAGTCCTCGTGGTGTTCCACTCGGAGCTCCGAAATGGCAGCTGCCGCTTTCTTCACAGCGTTCGTTATCTGAAAGTTTGTATGTGTTTGTTAGCATTGGGTTTCTAAAAATATTGAAACAAGTCAAGAGTATAAACGATCATTCACAGACTTTTCTTTATCACCATAAAATGCAATATAGGCCAGTAGTGGCCGGCAAATAAATTTAAAATTTGTTTAAGGTATGCATTTTATCTTCTGCCATCAATTGCGTACCAAAAATAAGAGGAAAATAACCACCTTCCTCGGTTTTTTTATAACCTCATAACCTCCACTCTCCAGGTTGTGGAACAGTCATCATAAATCACGACAAATAAATAAAATAGTAAAATAAAATAAAAATCATTAGGCTAAGAATCAGCCCTTTTTAAAAGGAAAGTTTTACAAAACAGCCTCCAAAAACGTCCGCCCTCACAATTTCTTATGTACTTTCGCAGGGAAGAAGAAATGGCGGAACATACTTCCCAGCATCACAGTTCCGACTTTACAGTTCGAAGAACCACTTACAACTCAAACAAAGAATTGAACTTACAAAGTCTTTATCCTCAGCCGGCAGCGCAGGCCTGGCCAACAGGGCGGCTCGCTCAGAATGCGGCAGATCAGCCAGCAGCCGCGGCGCCGGCGCCCCGGGTGCAGGGAGCCCGGCCACACGCGCGCTGTACACGCGAACGCGCTCCGAGTACGCGCTCGCTTCCAGCGCGTATGGGCCTAGAGCGCCTACGTCGATTACATTGCTGGAAAAAGGAGAAAAGACCATGAACATTTTTGTAGACAGAATACGAAAAGAAGAGGGGGTAACCAAGGGGTATTGAGTTGCCCGGGTAACTGGGTTGAGGAGGTCAGATAGGCAGTCGCTACTTGTAAAACACTGGAACTCAGCTGCATCCGGTTAGACTGGAAGTTCACCCAAACATAGTTGGGAAAAGGCTGGAAGATGATGTTGAATCCGAAAAGAAGACACTAATTTCTGGAAGATGATAGAATTTGGTCTCAAAAGGGGAGACGACCAGATAAGTTCTTTAACAAAACAAGGTTTTGCAGTTTGATCTTTGCAAAGCCCAGACACAGATTTACAAGGCGACCACCTCAAGCAGACACACATCGAAGACCCTGTTTGAAAAAAGCTTGAGAAGTACCTTTGGAAATAGCTGATTCGATGTGGCTAGAGCATCAATGGTCTTCGTACTGAAGATTTGTGTGCTTATATACCAGTGTTCCCAGACTCCTGCAGTACTCACGTGGCAGTCTCGTGCAGTATCCTGTTGAGCGCGCTCTGCTCGTCAGGCTTGCGCGGCGGAGTGGACGCCGACGCGGCCGGCACCGGCGTCTCCTGCTGTTGTTCCGTCACTTCTAGTAGATGAGTCCTCTCGTTCACTGTGTTCTCCTGAAAATTATAAATCTAAATTGTATAAGAAGGACAGGCTATTTTTCTTGTGCTCAAACAACATCTTCGTCACTCGCCTACCCTTATCTCAATGTCTCATTTGTGGTCGACGCAAAATGTGTACCTATTCCATACTTTTTTGTCTGACGTCATATAACTAGTGACATTCTATCCAGCCATATCATCTTTCAAACAATCCATTCATCGTTTCTATGTAGGTCAAACATAACGAAATACTGTTCTTTAGTGCATCATGAATTTACATGAAATGTTACATTATGCATATCAAAGTGAATGAAATATAGTTTATTAAATAAATGCATTGTTTGCGTTATTATATAGAAGGTTTATCTTGTTACAGTTGCAATGAATTAGTAGTTTCATTGGAAATTCATTAAACAGTTGCAATGTAGACAACAGTCATATATTTCTGAGAAATAAAGACTTATTTTTTTTTTACTTTATTGGTACACAAAGACAACAGAAAACTGGTCTTGGTATTTATAAACTTTGGCTCAGTTTGCATAAAACCTGTTTCTTTGGTTGGAAAAAGGCTCCACTTTGTTTACATCGAGCATACTCCTTTAATTGTCTTTTTTTCTTCAGAAAAAGGTAAACAACTGATCTTTCTTTGTTGATATCGCCAGCAGTAATTTATGTATCAATATATCTCCATAACAAAAATGGTTTGCATGGCATTGTACCTACATAGCTTGGTTGTTGAGAGCAACCAACCTTTTTCCTTAATAAATTTTACATACACAGAAATCATCAAAAAAGAACACAAAGATAAATATAATAAAATACGGCATCTTATGTACATACTTAAATTGACTCTTTACTCATCACCTTAAACTTATTAGAATTTTTTATATCTAAAAACATAGAGCAGCACAAATAAATACTTTCTGAGTTCAATGACCTACGATTCCACAATGCAATACATAGTTATATCTATAAATATTGAGAACTGCACACTGGTGCAATGAATCACATGAATGACAGAGTAGATATAACAGTTGTTACAGACATGTAATTCTAAACCAGGCTTACATTACAACTGTGGCATAATCATGCCACAGAAATGTTTGCTTTCAATCCATGTGGGAAGTGCATATTACTGGGTTTTTATATTATGTAGTATTTTTTTTGCAGTAGTACTTCACTTCTTAACAAAAGAAATACCTTAAATACTTTGAACTATTGACTGAAAATGTGATGGTTCCAGCCCAGCTGTAATATACCTACATTGTTATCGTAGACTATTATTTATACTGCTAATATTTTTCTCAGATATAGGAATTAGTTGTATTGTTGGTTCAAAAATGAAGAAAGTAATGAATGGGTGTAGGAATTATACTCCTAAACCTTTATATAACATGATGCTTTACATATTCTATTCAAACAGCTACAGTAGTTATAAATTCAAAGTAAATTATTTACAAGTTGAGTTTAAAATTAATCTTATTTAAAAATTTAATAGCATTGCAAAACAGTTACAACATTGTATACAAAATCATCATGGCCGACCATGTTGTTATGAATGTTTTATATGCTATCTGAATATCAATTTCCTGCTCTGAATGGCAATTCAAAGGTCAGTATTTTCATGTGTTTTACTTTTTATCCTACAACTAACATTTAAAGTGAACTTTAGGATTAAAAAAAAATCATATTGATTTATAACTAAAACTTGTTAAAAACATTTCGTATCAAAGATAATACATTACATCTGTCGTTGTTTTAAATATCTAGTAGTTGTGACTAGGTCCTACCCCAGTCTGACCCACATATAGAGGGAACCATTTCCCATTCATGGATAAAAGGTAGCTTCAAATAAAATCCATTCAGTAATTTTTGATTGAAAGATTTACAAACATACATAAGTACAGACTTGGTCATTTCCAATATAAGTAGGATAAAAGAATTTGCATCTTTATCTGTTCAATAGGTACCACTTAAGACTGCCTCTATACTGACTCATTTAAAAACGATATAAATGTAGTTAATAGCCAGATGTCAAGGATAGATGTATTTGATAACAAATTCAATGTGACCCGATTTTTTATCATAGTGACATTTAATTTGTTAAAAATATATTCAACTAAAAGTGGGTGGATACTGGGAGTAAATGAATTGAAGGAGGTTATAATTAACCACTCCACAATATAGACATTATAGTTAAACCATCTGTGTGTATTACATATGACTCATGGGACAGTTGAGTTACCAAGTTACTTGACAGTCAAGTACTAGACATCCAAAAACCAATTTTGCATGTTGAGTATCTTTGTTTGTGGATAAAATTTAAAAGTGACTAGTCAAAATTCAAGATCTTTAAACTGGTTATGAAACTAGGTCAAATTTTATTATTTTATACAACAGCATCATCAAAGCTACAAGCTTTGCTATTGTAAAACAATGTCTAATGAGTAGTGATTATTATGAATGTTACATGCACAGTAGACCTTGTTTTGACCATTCCTTTCAAAGGTTTCAGTACTCATACATAATTTATGGTCACAGACAATGGACTTGATACATAAACATTGCACAAAGACCTCCCTGGAACTTGCTAAACAATGAGCTATTTGTAAACTCTGCTAGCTTCGTTAATATCAATTATTGAACCATGCTGTTTGTGTATTTAACCAGATAAAATGTCAATCAACTAGGAATTAAACTACAAAGATAAGCCATTGTATGTCAGTGTCAAAGTTGGGAAACGGGAAACGGACAAACAGATTCTTACTCACCCATATTGCACACAATATTCAACCGTGGTCGTATTTTATTGTTCACAATCTCACACACACGCTATTTTACCAATTAACGCGTAAAATATCCGTAAAACTTACCTGTGGATCCGTGTCTTTGTGGCAAATACTATAGCAGCACCCCATGACGGCGGTTTTTAGCGAGTCGAAGCATGAATGCAACGAAGTGTCTTCTTCGTCGGACTGCATAAATGTTTGTATTTATTGTCTCCTGATGCGGATAAAAATAGAAAATTCCGTATTTCGCAGCGGGCGAAACTCGGCAAGCCAATATGACAGATAATATGACACTTGACAGCATGACACAGAAATTTTAATTGTCGCTGTCATATGGTTTTAGTTCAGAAACTTTCTTAATTTAGGATGATCTCAGATTTTGCTAATCTTGAAATGAATGGCTCACGAAATATTTTGAATAACGATACTTAAACAATGCCATAAGCGCTTAGTATGTAGTATTTGTTAAATGCGTAAAAATCTTGTGAATCGTATAGGTCTGTTGCATTCCACGTCGCATTTTGTGATTCGCTGGTTCCTCTGAGTAAATCTGTCAGTTTTCTAATGTCAATGACTCGTTGACGTTACGTTGTCACACACTTCTTGTCAAGTGGGTAGAGAAGCAATAATAAAAAGTTAAAAACACGTCGACTGGAAAGCTCTTGAGATAATAGTAATTCTTAATTAAACATGTTAAGATATAGAGGTAAAAAGAAAGTTATTGACCGAGTGAAGGAGCTAGACGCTTTTCCTAAAGTGCCGGAAGAATACGTGGACAGTACTCCCGTAGGCGGTACTTTTTCAGTTATCGCCTTTTTTATAATTATGTGGCTGATATACAGTGAAGTTTCCTATTATTTAGACAGTAATTTAGTGTTCAAATTCATGCCAGATATTGATATGGACGAAAAACTACGAATAAATATAGATATGACGGTTGCAATGCCTTGCTCAAACATTGGAGCTGATATTTTGGATTCTACCTCACAAAGTGTGTTCGGTTTCGGAGAATTACAAGAGGAGGATACGTGGTTCGAGCTTACCCAGGAGCAACAAGACGCGTTCGATGCTGTGAAGTACTTAAACTCCTACCTCAGAGAAGAGTACCACTCCATATGGCAATTGTTGTGGAAAAAAGGCCATGGGTCTGTTCGAGCGACGATACCAGCTCGAAAGTCAAAGCCTAACCGCCGCCCTGACGCATGTAGACTTCATGGTGTGCTAACACTGAATAAAGTTGCCGGAAACTTCCATGTAACTGCAGGAAAAAGTTTACATTTACCAAGAGGCCACATACATTTAAACATGCTCTTTGATGATACTCCACAGAACTTTAGCCATAGAATACACCGTCTGAGCTTTGGTAGTCCTGCCAATGGAATTATATACCCTTTAGAAGGAGATCTAAAAATCACTCAAGACGAGAATATGCTGTACCAGTATTTTATTGAAGTTGTCCCAACTGATGTGGACACTGCATTTGAAACTATAAAAACATTTCAGTACTCAGTTAAAGAACTAGAAAGACCAATCAGTCATTCTCGAGGATCCCACGGAGTACCTGGAGTATTCTTTAAATATGACATGGCCGCATTAAAAGTCAAAGTTTATCAAGAAAGAGAAAATATATTACAATTTACTTTGAGACTGTTCTCCATTATTGGAGGTATATACATAGTACTTGGTTTTATGAATACAATCGTTTTAGCTGTAAGAACTAACTTTTTAAAGAAGGCTGCACCGAATGTCAGTCAGAAGCAACCTTATGAAGCTAAGACGCGACCGCAGACCAATCCGTTGTTGGTCACACCAGATCTAAGTGTTCCACTAGAACTAGTGCGACCCTGATAGTAAATGAATGAATAGTCATAGGATCTAAATATGAATCTTATTCTAGTATTGTATATAAGAAATCTAAGTATTTGTTTTCCAGTGTAATCGAATTTGCATCAATTTTTATTATTTATTGTTTCTGTTGCATTTTTATTGCCTTCAATTATTGCACTCCACTGTTAACTAAGATTGCTGATAAGTTAAGTAGACATATTTTTACACGATTTTTATATATTAATTGAGATTATTTTATATTATTGTTAAATTGGATTTTTCTAAATTATGTAATTTATGTCTGACCAATTTATTTTGTATAGTTTTAATTGCTTTTAACTTTAATTATACATTATTATCTAAATTTATTTTTTATGCCATCGAAAGTTACTTTATTATTCTTTGACTAGATCTATTGTTTTCTTCCACCCAAATATAAGACTGAAGATAACACTCCTATATGCAATGAGTTTGTAAAATTAGTCCTTGTTACAACATGGATTTGGACACTACATAATGAATGAGTCATAATTCTTTGTAATACACTTAATTGGCGGAAAACATCTGGGTCGATAATGTTCAATAAAATAATGTTTTACAGGCAGGTGTTTTACTTCCCCTTAAATTTAGCAAACACGCGGGGCTAGGGGGGTTGGTAAACGGTTCTATGCGCTGTTTCCCTCGCTCACACGCGGCTGGCGTATCTTCCCTCGCTACTCACGCTCCGCTTCTCTCGATTCGTTTTGTTCTCGTCGCGCGAAGCCGACAGCCGAGCCGGCCGCCATTCGCGCGGCGGCATCGCCCCACGACGAACGTGTGACCGCGTTCGATCAACGAAAACAGTCGAAAAGTTTCCCAACTTTTTTAAACGGGCCCATGATACAACACTTTTTTCTCCAGAACCAGCAGTGCGGTGAAATAAAAGTGGTCAATCTTGACGAGTGTTTGTGAAGTGCGTCCACGTTTTTTTTATGCGATCGCAATTTACCGTTTCAATTGTACTTTACTGTTTTGTTCGATAAAAAAGCGCGTAAGCTAAGTTGCAATATTCGTCGAGAGGGCCGTATATGGTACAGTTGAATCTTGGGGGCTGGCGTCGGTGAAAGTAGACCTTTGTTAAGTTCAAAAGGACACTGGCGCGTGCAACTGGCTCGAAACTACACGTTTCGCCTGCAGTTTGCGAGAAGGTGAGCGGCATGAATTACCTACTTACAAAGTTACTCTTCAAACTACAGTTATCTTTACAACGAGAGTTTTTTTTTTATCACTGCATTCAAAATTGTATTTCTTTCACTTTGGAATTAATAAGATAAGTGCCGTTATTTGACTTGCTATCAGTTGGTTTACTTAGTCAACACGTTGCTAATGAGCTCAGTTATTATTTTTATACATCACATGTAGTGTTAAACTCAAACAAACCCGAGTTATCTTTCGTTCGTTACGTTTTCAAAACAACATCGACCAGAAAGAAACAACCTTAACTTTTTATTTTGGAAAAGTGAAGGTCCTGTTGTCTCTGAACCTTTTTTCCCTTCGGACGTAAAACGAATGTTTCTAATTCGTTCGGTTTCGTAAAATCGATAGTTCATTAAGAATGGCAGCCAGCTGAACGGCTCCGATGCCATTCATGCACCGCCAACTGTAGGTCAGTGCCCTATAGCCTACCTGTTGACTCGGCGCTCCCCGACAATCCGGTTCTCCTACACCACAGCGCCTCACTGAAAAAAAACGTCAGGTTTCAACTGACATTGAATAATAAATCGATGGTTTCAACTGGTTCTGATAGAAAAACACGTTGAGTAACAGATGACTTGACTCGACTGCAAAAAGACCGAAACGATTTACTTTTCAGAGCCTCAATTAACTTACTCGACAGACTCTCTTAATTAAGTTTTTTTTTTTCATAAGAATTAGAAAGATAGCGAAACATTGAAGGCGATCTAAATCGGTTCAATGATTTTGAAGATTATAATCTCGAGAACAAGGTTAGGAACTTTCTCTCGGCTGAAGATAAGCAAACGAAATTGACACCCTTTATTACCGGCGTCATTACTGGCAAAAAGACTAAACAAATTCATAAGAAGAACTTTTCTTGTAAAGAGTATTTAGAAAAGATGGCAATTTTTCGAGATTGCTTCTATTAACAATTTGGCAACACAGGAAATTACAAAAAGATACGATCTTTTAACAAAATTACTGATTGATAAGTTTATTATGTAAATTTTCAGTGGTTTAGCTATGGAACAGTTATTTTTCACACTTGCATGAACGATGCGCAATTAGTCCGAGTTCTGAATATAATTCCACATAGGATAGTGCCTACCACCTACTGAGCTTTTAATACGTTGTGATGGCCAGATGCTATCAAATGATACAATAAGACGAGTAATTGCTTTTTAATAGCATTTTTATTGATCTGAATAATAAGCTTTAATTAATCATCATTCATTCGGAATTTGCGATCGAGATCGTAATTAGAAATCGGTCTATATTTCGTTCCTACGGTTTTGAATGGTTTAAAAACTGCTGACACCTGCAGGACTGGGTAAAAAGTTCAAAATTGGTCTTTGGAATAGTTTAAATTAATATCCCACACATGGAACTAGGTGTTATTCTCACAGAGCGTCGAATAGATAAAAACGTGTTTCGTAATTTTAGGATCACTAAAAAATTCTTCGTCGAGTAGTTTTTGTTGATCCAAGCCACCTGCGGAACACGCTAAGTGCTCGAGAGACGCTTATATTTTTTATTCCAACACATGTATTAAATTCCTTTCGAGCCGTTTCTAAACAACTGTAATGGTGCTAAATGGGCGCGACAAAATCAACGGGGCATTAAGTAGAAATACTAAATTAAAGTCAGACTTTAATCTAACGTTGGATTGCTGGAAACGAACTTTCCAATGAGATCGCAAGAACAGCTTTGGACGAACAAATGACGGAGTATAATGCTCATAATTTATGACTAGAAGTTGTTCAGAACTTCAGGGTATAAAGTTTTAATCCAGAATCGAAGAGGACATAAATCTAGTGCCAGGTGTCTAATTTTCTACAATGCACTAGCTAGATTGTCATAACTTATTTAACTACCAGCTAGTCAATGGGACTTCTAAGTAACTTTTGCCTAGTTTAACATCTTATAACAGCCTTATATGATTTAACTCAGGCACCGATTACTTAAGAATTACTAACTCGGGCTCTTTCAAAACAAGCATTGTTAAAATCTAATTCATACGTGGCGTACCTACTCATTTCAGTATGAACCACAATTCAATTTAAACTTTCTATTTGATATAGGATCTCGGCTTTCAGAACGTGTGTCAAATACAAGTGTTTTGGATTTGAATTCTACAATTTGGCATGTTTGTTAAACTTGAGGACTGTGAATAACTTGTAATAAGACTTATTAGATTTCCTAGTTCCTGGTTCTGTTATTTCCCCTCCTGTTTTAAAACTATCATTGGTTCAAGAAGTTTATTCTTTGGGGTTATTGAAGGTCAATTGATTATGGGTATTTTCTTATCTCATCTGTACTCATTACGTCACTCTCTCTAGATTTCTAGTTCATAATAATATCACTTAAGTAACATATTACTTTTCTTTCATTCAGCACCTAACATGCAAGATTAAATGTCAATTTTGAAGTCCAATTTATTTGCTACTCCGTTTGTCTAATAAAATTGCTTCAATAAAAGCGGAATCCCTATCCCGAAGCTCATTACAGCATTTTTCATTCTTCGTGTACTCCAAATATTTGTTTGTTACGGCCTTGGCCCGTCTGGCTGTTTGTTTAGTTTTCGGCTCAATGTTTTTCTAACAGCCCAAACAAAAAGGTTCGAACTCTTTAACATGAACTATTTTTGAGTCAAAAAATATTCCTTCTATAATGGATGGTAGAATAATAGTCATTGAAAGGGTTATATTTCGAGAACAGGATGCGGGTTGTTTTTTTAAGTAATATGATAGTGTATGAAGACTCGATAGCTCTTGTTTACTGGTGCAGAGAAAGTCCGTAACCCAGTCAACTCCTTTCAATATTGTATCGACGTTCACGTGTGTTATTTTTATCGTATCGTCACGTACGGAGTGAAGCAACGTGGTATTTATGTTATTTTCTATAGTTTATAACTGCTATTTATGACAACATACATACAAGTAGGTATATACTTCCAGATAAAGAATGTTCTCAGTATTTTTACTTGGTAAGTGAGGTTAATTTCGTCTTTACATTTTTTCTTTATTTTTGTGTTGCCTGTTCGATGATGTTTGCAAGTAACGGGTTATTTGTCCCTTTCGTACAGAAACCGGTTTGAGTTCATGCACTTTTGCAACATTGCTTGCTTGATTTTATTTTTGTGCATAATTCTCTTCCATGAACTGAAATACAGCTAACTTATAATTTACTCCTCTGTAGGTACAAAAATTTTCCATTTAATTTTAATATCAGGTCAGTTTACATTTAGATGCTGTCAAACTCAGATGGGTCTTAGTTATCACTTATCACCTACCTAACCGTTTCCCAACTAGGTATGTTGGGGCCGGCTTCCTGTCTGCTGAGAACTGTGTTTTAGATCCTTGTATTCACAGGTAAACCATCTATCCATGATTTTCGATAACTACTTATTTGACGAGACTATACATATAAAACACGAAATAGGTTCTAGAACAACTGTTGTTTACAAACAATTTATTTGATCCTAGTAACAAAAAGAATAATCTTGGCAACCAGCCGAGAAAATGTTTCAAAAACTTAGCAATTTAAGTGTAAGTGGTTGAACTAATGTAGTTTGTTTTGAGTATTTTTATTTTTGTGTTGTAAGTTAGTGTAAAAACTATGAAGTAAATAGATTTAGATGAAGATTAATGTTGCTTTATTACTGTTTTATTTACAAAAGATTTGATATTATGTCCGTATTCTTACTTTGGAGCTTTCTTAACAAACTCGTTAGCTCCAAAGTTGCACTAGTGACGCGCAATAAAGTTCCGCATACGCAAGACATCAAACTGCTAACTTCAGTAAGGCAAAGTTATTTGATGGAAGATATCTATAATATTATTTTTATAATGTTGGCCAATAAGTCGGAACCCTACGTTTTCATAATGTTTGTAGGGCAGTATTTTCGTATCTACAACTACGTAAATATTACCTTCTTACAAACCAAGTATTGCAAATACGTTACCATATCCCACCAGATGTTATAGCACAAACTACGAACAATGGATGCGATTCATAAACTGCCAAGTGCGAGTTCTACGTCACGAGTATGGCATGCCAGTGTTCAAACAACGATCCTTTGCGAACTAATGTACTAATGTAGTACTTACAGTTGGTAACTCATGAAGAATCATGCAGAATATTATACAATAATACTGGAAACTGTGGAAATGTAGTATATTTTATAAAATATCAATAACCTGAAAGTATTTAAAACATGTGGAATGCTAATAAGGAATTGTTTTGTAAGTTATCAGAAACTACTGAGGCTTCTGAGGATTCCATCGGCGTCCTGAGAGAATTACTTTCTGCAACCGAATAAAAAGTAGCATCTGTCCTTTCTCAGGCTCTAGTCAAGCTGTGTACCGAATTTCATTCAAATCTGTTTAGTAGTTTTATCCTGAATATAAAGTCTGACAGACAGACGTAGGTCTTTTACTTGTACATGGTTAGTCTACATAACTTTAACGTTTTCTTTGTAAATATGAAGTTATCAGAAGTAAATTAATAACTTTTTAACCTCTAAACAATATGCATATTACATAATGGTTAAATGTTTGTGTTAGGTAACTGATTTAGTTAATTTCATGCCATTGTCAACACGTTAATTTGTGATACATACGAGTTGCTTATAAATTGCATTTGTATTGTATTGGTTAATTGTAAACTGACATAAATAAATAACACATTGGTTATAATAATGTCCTTACTTAATTGACTGCTATTAAATAAAATAAATTATGGTTCTCGTAGGAAAAACACTGTCCAGAGTTTTCCTTAATAAGTACCTTCGTTACCATGGTGCATTATTGACAATAAGGTTTTAATTAATTAAATAACATATTCAATAGATTACTAATGTTAAGCAATGCATTGTTCTTAATTACCAGAAAACTTTAACCAACATAAATAATATACCTAACACCGCCAAAGTCTGACAAATACTATGCAGAAAATTGCATCAAAATCATCGTTTCAGCCATGAGCCAAGCGTAAGTCAATCGCGCACTTACATACATACAGGTCAAACTGAGAACCTCCGTTTTTTGAAGTCGGTCAAAAATATAAATTCTACTCCAAAGTCTAGCAACATCTTCTGCACAAAAACGTACCTTAAATTGCATTCAACGTAAGTTTTAGAAAGCTGAAGTGAAATATCTTACAAACAAGCGATTATCGATTCAGAACATGTCGTGATTGCGTCGCGTTTGTATCGAGTTTGTATCGAGTAGTGTGTTATTTGTAGATACTGATCTTTACATGCTAATGTTAGCATTGAATCATGCAGAATAACGCGATGTATGGGTGTAAGTAATCGATTGATTTATTCGTTTCGATGATGGCGTGATTATCGATTAATAACTAGGTGTGTAGACAAGGAAATATGTTATTGTCTGGATGAGTATGTACGGTCTTGAGATAAAAAATTTTTCACACAGTGATGCTATTTAAAGTCATCTGTCCTGTCATTCGCTCTACATATACCTAAGTTAATATTATCTAATCATGACAACATCTTACATGAGATATTTACGAATATCCACCAAACATTTCCGAGATATTTTCCTGATCGAAAATCAGTGTCCGGAAAAATTTAAAACCTCGTCTAAAATATGAGTGTTGTGCTCAATACGTGCCCGATTTCTGTCGATCTCATCGCCGATAATCGAATCGCTGTTAAATCGATTGTTGAAAATCGAGTAAAATGTTTTCGGCTATTGGATAGGAAAATCGATTTTCGGAAAAAATGTGGAAGTTATTGGATTGAATTTGTCTAAAGTTATATGGGAAAAGGCCTTATAGAGGTACCAGCAGAAGCATATCTAACATTCAGCCATATGGCTTGATGAGACCTTCAATAAGGTCTCAGAGTACTTGCTTCGTACCTTCAACTAGCTAGTTCAAGGCACCCATTTCCTCACTTAATATGGAAGCCAATATTTAGCACATATTAACTAATATCCGCCAAGTTTACATTACCAGCCTTCCTGTATGAACGCGTTGATTTCATGGAGTAATTAACGTATCATAGAGTTGATTAATGTTTAATTAGCACCATCAAACTGTATGTGGTAGTCTTTATGTTATAATTCGCTTCCTTATTAGGTGTGATGCTGTTTAGATGATTTGGAACACGTTAAATTGTGGGTCCCGGCTGTTATTTATGTTTTTGGCTGTCATTAAGGGTTGTCAGAAGGCAGATTCTGCCAACCATTCTACCAGAAGGTATCAAGTTGCCCAGGTAACTGGGTTGAAAGAACAGATAGACAGTCGCTCTATCTAAAACACTACTAGTACTCTGAATCTAGTTAGACTGGAAACCGACCTCAACATCTCTGAAAAAGAAAATTGTTAAATCTTATTAACAAGTTGATCTTTTAGCTGCAATATCACACCTGACCATAAGGTTCTTGCAAGCGAAAATTGGGAATTTCGGCTAAGTATAATTTGGTTTATTACATGTGGGATTTGCAGCCCGGAAATTGAATTTCGTGGCCGGTAAATGGCAATATGCTTGCCTTACTTGTAATCTGAAACATAGTGGTCCAAATATGCACCATAAGTACCTAGTGAGTATGTCTTTGTGTAAATCTGTAGAGAAAACAAGGGGGATATTAATTTTAATCATCATCATATTGGAGAGGGTTTTGTCAAAATGTTAGTCCTAACTCTTAAAAAGTTAGGTCTCAACCCCTAACCCTTTTCTATTGAAACACCCTCTATTCCGTTCCCCTTTGCCAGCAATTATTTATATAGGTTCTCAATAGTTATTCAGAAGGTCTATAAAATACTTTTGAAATATAGCCCTTTGTATATCGATAGTACAAAAAGGTCTGGGGGATAAATCATGAAACACTTTATGAGAAAGTTTTAGGTCGGATTCCTGGTAGGCTTTATAACATTTTGTTTGGTAGGTAGATAATGTTTTATCCCGTGATATGTGTGGGTAGTTTGATTTTATTGTGTGCGAGTAATCCCTGCGAGATTTTTTTTATTTCATTTACCGAATGGATGTTTTGCGAATTTGATGCCTTTTACGGAATTGGCGGAATTGCTCTTGATTTCGAAAATGTGTTTTGGTAAATGCTGAGATTACTTAGCTCGACATGATTGTCTGAAGTCGCTCAAAGTAAAGGCTAGTTTTTGAGATAAAACCTGTAATGACTGTGCTTGTCTTGGCAGTATGTACCGGTGAAGTAAAAGAACCCGTTTTCTTACCATCTCGCAAACTTATTATGCAGAAATTTACATTTTATATGCGTTACTATGTTAATGAATAATGTATCAAACTAGTCTAATGTGTTAGTGGATAAAAAGTCAATTATAGTTGGAAAAGTAACGTAAAGATTTATCTGTGTCGTTTATCGCGGCTCCATTTTTTCTCTGACGTCTTTGTAGATATCTATTCTGATCTATAGTTTATGTACGGTTTTTCAGATGTTACGGTTTATTAAGGCTAAGTAAGGTTAGGCTCGCGATGTTGATGCTGTCTAGTGTCTGAGTGGATTGAGGAAAAACTGGTGATTTTTGGTTTTGAAATTTGAAACTCTTGGCTTGCAAATTGTTTGAGCCCTAGTTAATTGGTCAGGGTCTTTATTTGATTGGGTATCTAGATGTTACTGTAATACTCTATTTTTCCGTCAACCAGAAGTACATACCTAGTTATTTTTTATTATTCTTCTTTTAATTCTGCTCTCACTGACAACAGCGCTGGAACACAGCTGTAACAGCTGGACACAGCGTTATGTCGAGCGAGGGTGTTTCCCTGGCCTTTTTGCGTGATTTTCATTACTTCTTCTATTATGTCAAATTATTGTATTTCTGTTAGGTACGTTTCTTATTTATTTTCTTGTCTGTGTCTTACTTTCGTGTTCTCAATGCATCATATTCTCGTGAATACATGTATTTACTTTCTTTCTTTATTATTCTATCGCTGAACAATTCTAAGTCAAAAGTCCTAAGTCCTACTTATACTTTTACGCAATAACTAGCGGATGTTCCAACAATGGTGTTATAGCTTACAAGTACCGTACATCTGTTGTTTTGATTGAAACCTATTGTTTTAATACTAATACTCCGTATTTACATTGCTGGTTATAGCATAGGGGTGTAAGTGCGATTGTTTAGCTCGTTGCTTTAGCTTTGTTCAAATGGCTGTGGATTGTGATTATTGATTTTGTGTTTTATTGTTATGGAGTTAAGGTCGATTATGTGTTGTTTTTATTTTGTGTTATGGGAAATTAGGAGTACCTTTGCAGTGTGTAGAATAGCCCTTAACCAACGCAACGGATTGGTGGTAGTCCATAATAATACTTTTTTATTAGTTTTTTTTGTTTGTCCTAAAGGCTCCGTAAATACTGAAACGATTAGAAGTTATTTTTTTGACTCTTCCCGAGCCTAACATAGGCTATACTTTACCCGGAAAGGACAGTAGTCTTCAAAGGACGCGGGTGAAATCAAGGGAAAACCGCTAGTGATCACATAATATTGCAGAATCTTAGTATGTATAGGTACCTTATTTACACATGTATATTATTCTCAATGTTGTAAACTTTATATTGTTGTTTTTAAATGTTATGAAATGACCCAGTTACCATGTTAATTAGCATTAATTACAAAACTTCACAACATGAAGGTCAAAACGTCTGGTGTTTGTGAATTACACAGGTTTTTATTACTTTTTCACTGTGGCTTTTGTCTTTTTTATAGCTTTTTGTTACACTAGTTTAAAATACACAATATTTTGATAGGACATTAAGACGGTAATTAAAGAATCTTGTATACTAGTCTAGTACCAGTTCCCGCCGGTGGCTTCATCCCGATTCCGCGGAAACATCTTAACGCACCCTTACAAAAAGTAGCCTACAGCCTTCCTCGATATATGAGCCATCTTATATTGTCCAAATCGCTCGATTTGGAACTACTTCCTGTGACTATCGCATTCAAGCAAATAAAGAAACTCTTCAACTTTTTACACTAGATGGATTGTAAGATTGACATGCTTTAAAAAACCGTATACGTGAGGTACGATTTAACTTAACCTTCAATCAAGCTAAAAGCTTCATGAAAAATGGACGTAAATTGAGACCTTTTCAGCATCAATTTATTCCTGAACTTCAGTTTACAGCCCCGAATAACTAGCTTGTTCTATTTTGCGGTTTTTTGCAAAGTGCTTTCTGTGTGTTCGGCTTAGTTTTCATGTTTACTTGGCTGTGAATATGTGGCCTCTACTATTGTATGTTGATATGCCTATACTAGGAAAACATGAGATAATGGGAATAGGTATGGTAAAAAAAAATGTTGTTTTTACTAAATTATAAAGCTGAAGAGTTTATTTCTTTGAACAGGTACATTATGTCGTGGCCAATTTGTATTAAATTTCCGTGGTAGGTATGTAGCCCAATTATTGAGGAAAGCCACTTTCTATCCAGGAGCAGGAAGTACTTACTTTCCTAGGGACGCTGATGAATTTCATAATCATTTTTTGACATTGACACAGTAAAATAATGCTCTTTCAACTTTTTAAAAGTACCCTTAGAAGTGTCTTATCTAATTTTCAGCGTTATCCTTGAACATCGTTCAATACTGTACTGATACCTCTAATAGTACAAAATAACTACACATAAAGCCTTCACCGTTTTGTAAAGCAAGTGACACGCCAATACTTAAGCGCCATTACTTTAACTAACAAGAATAGCTCGTGGGCGAGATAACCATTGGCCATTGTCAATCGATAGTTTAACTAAATTGCTGTAACTGTCGTTACGGGGTCTTTAGGTTTGTTGTACATGGGTTTTAGAACTGTTGTTGTTGAAGGCGGTAGATATTTTCAGAGGCAACATCTTGGAAAATGTTTACCAGACTTGATTCTTGCTCCTGACATTCTTCTTTTATTATTTTCAACATTAATTTAGTGTCTATCATTAGCAAATAAGGACATTAGATTTTTTTGCTGGTGAATTTTAGACCCTAGTGATAGTGTAGTTAACGGTGGTACCTAAGTAAGTTTGGGAATGTTTGGGTAGCTGTTCCACGCGCCAACTATTTCCGTACCCGAATAATAACTAGCCTACGTCCTTTCCCAGGCCCTAGATTATCTTCGTACAAAACATTTAGTAGGTTCAGTAATTTTGTCAGACAGACAATACAGTTATACTTGACTAAGATTTTGAAAAGCACCGTAAAAAATATTCGCATCTTGGCAATGCTGCTCAAACTGGAATGTCGCAATTGTAAACCCGTCCTTAACCGAAGCTATGTGAGATTACTCCGACAATTAGTTTAAACTACAAACCGTTAACGGGCTACTGTTTACAGCAGTAGGTAATGGCTTACTGATAATGTTTAACTTTTTTTTTAAACGTTTTGTTCTAATTTGACGTGCTTTTTTTTTCAATTGTAGGATGTATTGTGTACTTTTGGCGGTCACGTTGTTTAACAGTGTAACTTTTTTTAGGATGTATGTACAAGTATTACGAAAATTTCTGCCAAAAAAAGAGCATGTGTCAGGATTTTTAGGCACAAATAATTGTAAACTTAAGATTAATGAATACCTTTTAAAACTTGGCAAAACATTTTAGGGTATCTTTCTTAAAAGAAAACTGATCCAACCCACTTACTAAGCATCCTCTTATCTCCTATTAAAATGCCTTATTTACTCAAATTACTAATTACCAACTATTCATCTCAAAATCAACAAGTTAGTGTGCAGCTCCAACATCACAGAAAGGACTTTGATTACAATATTGTTATCAGCGGAGGAAGTCACTATCTGTAGTAATATTTCACTAAACAAACAAACAGACTTAGAACTGTTTTGTGGTATTATACCTATGTTCGGTGAATGAGTCACCGGCCTCAGACATGCACACAAATCTATCTGTATTCTATAATGTATCTAGTATTGAACCTAGGCTTAGGATTCTCTTTCGTGATACAATCTGAAAGGAATTGTTGGATCCAAAAAACAAAAGAATGCGGCTGATACTTACCTATGCAGCTGTTACTTAGCCACGAGTTCCTGTACATAATAAGGAAACAATGGTTATTATTATTCTACGTATAGCTGGCATTATTTCTCCTGCCTTTATCTCAAACTATGTTACTTTTTCACACCTTCCTATCTCACGTCATCTCACAAGTCATCTTTGCGGCCATATCGTTTGTCAGACATTCATAATTTTATGGTCATCCTCTTCCACTATATCCATCAATATTGATGCTCAACACTTTCCCTATAACAAGTCCATATCATGTGCCCACCAGTTTGCATACACCTTCTCTGTTCTAAGTTCCTTATTTACCTCATATAAACCTTCCATTTCTATAGTGTGAAAGTTCGTGTGAATCCATAATGAACACTATGATTTCCAAATGCGGCTCTTCACCCGGTTATCCGTATGGATCGGAACCCGGATAAACCGCAAATCCTTCGGTAATATCCGATATGTATTACATTATGTAGTTTAGATCCCCTTTTCCGTGTTCAATTGTACCTAATGGAAGCTACATATTATGGATTTGGTAATAAATAACAAATAAATTATGTTATTAAGATATCAAATAAATAAAATATTTTTTTTTAATTAGACGATAAATGTTAAAAACTACTTCAAAGTACGACACGATAACACTTACAAGATCCAACATAATATACCAATACGTGCACGTAACTAGAGCAAAAACATCATCAATCTACTTCACACCACATTACGAAAATCTAATAAAAATTCCTCATTCCTCATATCACATAAAACTTCGCTAATTTTCACTTAAGACTCATATATCTCAACGTCTCATGAAACTCGGCAAGTTTCGTGATGGTGGGACAAGCATGCCATCACGCTATTGTAAGTTAGTACACTATGTTTCTTCAGTTGTAAAGAAAATCTCATAATTATCGCTTTAGGGGAAAGTTTTGAAGATGTTTTTGTAGTTGTGTTATTGTTGTGATTTCAGGATTAGGATTTAACGCTTTCGAATATGATTTTAAATTGGGTGATTAAAAACGAGTTACAATTCTGCTTTTAAAAGATATCATCTATATCTAGCTCTCTTCCAACTGTGTTGGGGTCGGCTTCCAGTCTGACCTGATGGAGCTGAGTGCCAGTGTTTCGATACAAAACGAGTGTTTCGATAAAGTCCTACAATTGTCGGATTTCTGTCTCCACAATATAAGACAACCTGAGACTTGATATTCTAAATATGTAACCAGCATTAACTATGTTCAAAGTACTGTGCCACAAATAGCCCTAAAGTCATCAACCAAAAAAAAGTAAATAACCTACCTATCAAACCATTAACTAATCACATGATAAACATGACATAACAAAACCCATTAGAAATTAGCCGAGTTTCACAGTAACACGGTCATCGGTTGGTCTCGGTCCAGTAGCCGCGCTTACAACGCATCATTGTTGGTGATAGCTGATTTAGATTAATTCACGTCACAATACAGAATATTTATAGATACAGAAGATCCATTTTTATTATCATCTAGAATTCTAAACAAACATGAACATTACTGTAGGGCGCTTCCCCAATCGGTTTCCAAAAGGATCGGTTGAAGCGGCCCGCGTGAAACGCCAACTTCCAAAAAGTAGATCATAACAGCCAAGGATGATAACAGCCAAGGATGAGATGATCATTTACATACCAAAGTATTTTAGAACCCAAAAGATCTTGTCTTGGAAGAACTCAAATCTTAAGATAAGACAAGATAAGAATCAGTCTTAAAATTGATGATAGACCTTCCAAATTAATGTACTCCAAAATGGTCCGAAGTTTTTCCTAAGATCAAGAAAACCAGGTAGCCAAAATAGACTTTCTCCCTAAACTGGCTGAACCTAAATTGCGACGAAATTTTTCATTAAGATAGGTGGTACCCTTGAGAAGGTTCCTAGAGAATGCGGGTGAACTAATCAATTCATACAAAATCTATTCATCATTTACAAACATGAATGCATGTTAGCTGCCACAATGTGGTCTTTCTGCATCTCCACAGACATTGATTCCAACACAAATGTGGCAATAAACATCATGTCGTTGTGGAATTTATTTCCTTTTACAACTCGGAGATAAAAACAGCATCCGCTGGTTGTCATCTTGTCAGGTTACTAATGAGACGTTGGAGGTAACGTGTTAATGTGGTATCTTGCGAATTTGTGGTTTTAGCGAGTCATCAATGTAGTAGGAATTAGCGTATAGTTTTAGTGTTATTTGCTTAATTTAAGCTTGTTGGATTGACAGATTAATTTAGTTACGGTAGTCAATTTCGGCAACATGGAACGATGATCTGCAAAAACGTGCCTACCATGTTGGCATTTTTTTAGGATTTAAGTATTAGAGGTAGATAAACGATATTAAGTATAGCACAGTTTAATAAAGAACCTATATTATGTAGTAAATATACAAAAAGCAAAGCGGATCATAATGATGAAGATGAGTGAATCAAGGGACACTGTTGTGCCTCTTTTGAGTCAAAAGTTAACCATTTGCATTGTATTATCCTTCACAGCTGTGACGCACCAATCTTTTACCCAACCGACTAGAACCAATGCAATTAATATATTCCATGAATCATTCCCCATAAACTATCCTCTTGATTCCCGTCCATGATCCCATCCCGGTGTCGTATCCAAGGATTTCCCGGGAACATGCGTCATGGCTTCTAAGAATACATCCCAGTGTGAGTCATCTGGTTTTATGGCCATGTTAAAGGCAGTAACAGTTCAAGGCCCATACATATCGTTTGCTATGTGAAATTGGATTTTGTTGTTACTGGTTTTGACTGGATTTACCTAGTTAGTTGATGGTGATTTGACTGTTTTTGGTTTTTAAGAGGACGAATTGTATTTTTTGGCGCCAAGGATCTCAAATTTTCTCAGTAAATACAAAACGGATCAAAATACAACTTGGTTACCTGAAAGTTCATGATATAAACCTTATTTTGTTAGACGTAGAAACATGATTAGGTAACTTTTATAACAGAGAAAAATATATCAAACATACCTCTTTTTAAAAAGAGATTCACATATTATGGGCAAACGGGACCGATTTAAGCCTCTTAACTTTTTTAGTAGTTGAGTATATACATACATACTCTTTAAAATTGTAGAAGGAATTTTTATCAAATTATCATTTCTAAATAATAAAATTACAAAACCATTTTGTCGCTTACGACTTTTAGTTCTAAGCTAGCGCGCGTATTGTTATCCTCGCCCCGCTCAGACGCTCCGACCCCTTTTGGCGCCTTAGATGCGCGTGCCGGTTATGGAATTATTGTTGACCAATTCGTCGCCTTAAACTAAGAATTAAATACGACCGACAGAGAAAGATGGAAGGCTATGGGGAAGGATTTGCCCAGCAATGGGACGGCAGCAAACTATTAAAAAAAACTTCTATGTGAAAGAAAGTTTATTTCTCTTGCCAGTATTGCTACCTATAAGTCGCGTAGGTTGCTTAACCTTAACATTGATCGCCCCTTGTAACTGAATTCTCAATTCAATTCAAATGCTATTAACTGCAGCAGACTAAACCAAATCTTTTTTGTTTCAAATGACCGGATCATCTGGTCATAAATTGCAGGATCAAATCAAATGTCCATGCAATTTAATAGGTGCTATAAACGTGTGCGCAAGCGATAAGAGACTAATTTTGGCTTTAAATCTTCGCCCCTATCTGAATACCCTTGACATTGATCTCATAAATATTTTTAATAGTTATAAAACACACATCGTTTGAAAAACAATAGGAGATTCTTTATTGTTGATACTTTTTATACTCACCATTAATCTTGTGTATTAATGCGGTAAAAACATAAAATATACGCTAATGGTCATGAGTTGTGTTGAGTTCATGTACACAGAGAACTAGGTTTATTCCTAGTTCACTTATTTAACTTACGGCATTATTAAAGTCTTAAAGTAAGTTATTACGAAACATGGAAGGGAAAAGGAAGTACTTAAGAAGAATTCTTAAAGGGATCACTCCAACTACAATACAGAAAGCAGGAATTTTACAACAAAAAAATTGTTTACATGAAAAGATCGAGTATTTTAAGAAATAAACCAATTTACGGCATATCTACTACGTCTATCTTATTACAAGATTACTCTCTGAATAAATCTGTGAATATACAAGCAATGATTGTTTTAAAATTGTATGCTTTGATAATCATCTGCATAATTTGGTAGGAACGCGTGAAAATGATTAACGGGACATATTTACCGTAAGATCGCAAGGTTAATATCTATGTAAATAGTAAGTAACAATAAACTTCTAAATTGTTTTGTTTCCTGAGATTGAAGTTCTCATATTGGAAAGACAATGATTATTTTATTGCATTGCAATGATTGTTTATGCAAACGTAAGGTGATTTCATAACTGTTGATGGCTATACATTGTTTGGAGAATTTTGCAAAACTCTACTTTCCACTCGACGTACAATAAGTACCTAAATGAATCGTTCGATTAAGTTAGTCTCCATTAATATATTTCTTTAATCTGGAAAAAATGACGAATAATATGAAAATTAACCTCTAGTACTCTTTAGTATTAAGCTTCGTTTAAAAAAGTGAAACCAAAAATAATGCGTACCACTTTACGATAACCTCCTGACATTTCAGCGATAAAAGGTATAAATATTTAACGTCCCATTTTCTAAATAGCGCTAAAATCGTCAAGGTTGGGTAAAGGACGCCTCTTATTTTATTCAGGGGGTATTCTTAAATATAGGATATCCCTGGACGTGTGAACTTTGAACTCTTTACAGGTCCGGATTAAGCGTAATGTTTTTTTTTATCATCTAAACTCTCGCGTTCACTATCTCGCGAAGATGGAGTACGCAATTTTATAAAAATTTTTGTAGCCAAATTAAATTTTACGCACGGTTCATAATTCTTACGTATCAGCATCATCGTATTTTACCAAGTAAAAGCATTTTCACACTAGTAGATTTTCCACTCGGTTGGAAACACAAACGCAAACAATTGACTATTGCTTACCGGTACAAATGATATCACGTGAAATTTTGTCGTCCGTAAAAAAAACGAACGGAAAATCTGCTGGCGTGAAAGTGATGTTAAGGTGATAGGATAACACGGAAGCTATGAACTTATGGTTGTTCTAGTTTTTAATATACATATGTACATACGTCATGGAAGTAAAGATTAAGGACGATCGAAAGATTTATTCATAGAAAGTCACCAATGAGATGCGTATTTTACATCAACCTAAAAATGAGGTAAAATGTCAATGCATGTTAATTAAATATAAGTTTAAGGCCGAATTATATAATCAAGTTAGTTAAGTAACATAACTGGTAGGTACTGCTAAGGTAAAACCTTTTTTTAAAACATTCCTTATTAAGAGAGGCTCTAAATATACTTAGCTAGACTTAATAGATCATCAAGTCCCGAAAAGACAGACAGGACACACAAATTCATAACATTTTACAGTTGAAAACAGTTGAAATTAATAGAAGTGGTGTCGATATGAATATTTATAATAAACTTAATTATTTGCCTCCGATATAATTAAGTAATTTATGAGCCGTGGTTCCATTCTCGTTAGCATTTAATTTAATAGACACGCCTCTGTTTTTAGTCGGTTCAAAAGTAGAATTTGTAGTATCTGTAAAACAGTTAGTTATTTTCAGTAGATAGCTTTCAAAATCTTTGGGCAAATTTCTCTAATTCATCTTCTAATGTCTTAAAAAAACTTATGTTATTTTATATTATATGTTATCGCGACGTTTACTCTACAATTTCGTATTTGTGTAACAATACTTTTGATAGCAATTTGTATTCAAAATACATAACAGTTTCACTCCTTTACAACCCGTATTGTAAGGAGTGAAAGTGCTTGTTAGTATAAATTGATGGTAAAATACACTTGTGTGTGTGCGTAAAGTACCTAAGAACCTACTCACACTCTATCCTTTTAAGTCCCGTATAATAAATGAGGTCTAAACGCTCAATCCTTCTCTGTGTGAGAGGAGGCCCGTGCCCAGCAGTGGGACGAATGACATTCTGATGATGATGATGATAAGGACATAAAAGAAAGTCTTGGCAGTCTTGGTGGACATCTCAAAAAGAATAACAAATGACTAGTACTTTGCAGGCGTTTTCGTCTCCGTGTATTACTACTGAGAAAAAAGGTTGAAGTTTCATATTTGTGATACATATGTGTGAAAGTAATATAGAATTGATTGCATAACATTTTATTTCATCCTTCTGAGAACGAACGATTTTACACTGGATATTCCAGGTTTTACACACTTAGCTTGTTTTAATTTTTCTGTCAATTATAAAAAAAAAATGGCCTATATTTCAGCTACCTTCGAACAGTAACGGCTGTGTAGTTACAATCAGAAATGCTTCGGTCTGATTGCTATGAAAATTCACGGTAATTGCAATCATCCCAGATGGTATGAATCTCTGTTTGTACACAATCAGAGCGGGATAAACTTGTACCAGCTGTTTTTGTATGTCACAGGAGTGTTATTGCTCAAGTGCATATTTGGGTCGTGTTTTTTTTTTCATATGAAAACAGGTTACTTGATACATGCAGCTTAAAAATCTCTGTTTTAAAGAGGGCTACTGCGATGTATGATAGCAAAATATACAATTGTTTTATTAAAAAGTACTCGAAACTTAAGAGTAAGTAGTTACAGCACTAATTTCTAGTGACAATGGCCACCCCTTTTCTATATAATACCTCTCCTTAAACTCGGGATTAATTTTCTTTTAACGTCTTCATCATCATCTTACCTGCTCTTATCTGAAATCATCTCACAAGCAACATAATATCTTAAAACTTAATTACCCTCAAATATTTAAGACCCGTCCTACGCTTTCTCACAATCGAAATATTCTGAAGCCAAGAAAACTTGCGTGGGCATATAATCAGCTGACATAAACAAAGCTAGCCTTTTATTCTATAAGCACAAAGTGTCATCTGAAACCACTTAGTACTACCTACACGTGTTTCAACACTCCCCCAGTTTATCTAGACATGGTAACTTAAGTTGTTTCAAGATATTAACTATGTACGTACAAATGTTAATTTTGCTATTGTTTGAGAAAAGCAGTTCTGGCAGCTTTAGGATATTACATAGTTCTTGTAGCTAGAGATAAGAAGGATCCTTAATTTTGCCTCAAGTTTGCAAGAAAAATATTACAAACTGTTATCGGTGGTTTCACCGGAGTGCCTCGGAGACTCCTTCACGTACCCAGATGAAATATAGCGCTTACTAACCGGGGTTAGTATAGCTTCCCAACAGTGAAACAATTTTTCAAATCAGTTCAGAAGTTCCGAAGCTTTTCGGTACAAACAAACAATGTTTCGTCTTGTAGTACCTATAAAAGAGTTAATAAATGAAGAGTTAGTTTATAGATAACGAACCTCAATGTTCCTAATAATCGTAGTCCAAGTTACACTGGTCACATGCAGCTAATAAATCCCTATTGAAACGCTTCGAGTCGCATGCATTTCGTAACTGACGAATTAAATCGCTGACACTCGTGATTCAGATACTTCCAAGCCTGGACACCGACCATAGGATCCTCAACCTTAAAGTGTAGCAAGGAAGGTTCAATATTGACTGGATTGAAAATAAGGTCAGATTTGCATGAAATTTTGACGACAATTGAGTTATGCTGGTTGGGTGTGAACTGTTTTGTTTATGGACTAATAAACTTCATTGAATTAAAGCTTTGATTTTAATGGAAAGTTGTCAAACAAACAGCAATTTGTATTGTTGTCAGAGGGTCGTTATTTTGTCATTGCTCGATAGGAATTAGCTTTGTTATCAAATGGTAACAATCAAAGCCTATGAGTCAAAGATAAGTCAGACATTATGGACCTTAAAAGTATAATCAGAAATTGTTCCGTATTTGCTTCTGCCAATGGTTTTACCCGGGTCCAGTGGAATCTCCACGCATCCGTATAAAGAGTAGCCTCTACCCTTTCTCGACAAATTGTCTATCCAACACTGAAAGAACTGCGAGCTAAAATATTAAGACAGAGAAAAAAATAATATATACTCTTTAGTTGCTTAAGCTGTAGCAATGGAAGTGAGAGAAGTCAATTGTTTTAAATCCCTGATTCAATAAAATTGCATTGCCATTCAACGTGGCAATGCAGCCAGTCTTCTGGGCACGTTTCCGGAGGACAGTGATGCGGAGGAATACTTCGACGCCTGATCGATGCTCTTTTATATTTTATGTTTATATATATTTTGTATATAGTATTTTATTTTTAGTTTTGTATAAAGATAAGTAGTTTAAGTTTGTATATATGTATAGTGTGTATATTTTAATTAAAAATTTGAAAAAAAAGAAAAAAAATAAAATTGATACAAGAAAGAAGCCGAAAATAGATCTCAGTGGCGTGCACTTGGAGATGCCTATGTCCAGCAGTGGACTGCGATAAGCTGATGATGATGATGATGATGATGATGCAAGAACTTCGTCTAAGCTGAAATGACTCCCTCTAGTGCCGTATCTTACGCATGGCTAGTGTCCGTAAAGGAGTCTTCAAGTCAAGAGTAAATAGGTTTCTTCTGGGCAAGCGTTCACCATTTTCAACCATTTGGTGACGTCCATCATCACGTCTTACCATCAGGTGACATAGTGGTCAAACGTCTTCAATAAAAAAAATAAATACACACTTCAAACCAGCTTTGAATACTAAATAATGATTCTCTGCTTATACATAGTTTGCTTGTTCTTACTAGCTGTTAAAACTTAGTGAGACGTCTGGATCGTAAAGCCTCACCTTGAACTAAAATCATAACCATTCCTAAAACCCAAACAATGATAGCCGAAAAATTTAATATTCTTCAAAAGAAAATTTTCAAAACAGATTTTCACATAATTCTCCATCAAAGTTTTGGAGCGTGATAGACAACTCATGACTACAACTGTTTGACTACTGTTTAGCATTTACTATGAGTCATACCTCTAGTATATCGTAGATTTTGTTACCAAAACTATAGTCATAATGATCTTTAGCTTCGAAGGGGTAAGCTGGCCTTTAAATGGCAGCAAAAAGGGCAGTGCCTACAGTTGCAATGTAAATACAACATTCTTGATTGATGGTGAATATTTAGCTTTACTAATATTGTGACTAAATATTATCTATCTTATCCATATATTATCGTTCTTTCGAAAGTAATTGGTCCTGTTTAAAATTTTCTTACCAAAAGTATCTTTCACATTTTATGACCTAATCTGTGTCTGAATTTTGATGACCCTCACCCGCAAACATCAACAGCTGTATTTTCTTTCTACTTGACCTGATTAAAGCTTTCTATTATGAAAATTTTCTTTCCAGTCTTCAGGTAGGATTTATGAGATGTTAAAAACAAATGTCACGAGAGGTGCTTGAACTCCCGACCTCTGGCATATCGTGTCATTGATAAGGGATTTAGCACTGAGCTCCGTTGTCACAGCAATTTAAATATTTATATCAACTGGGATCAAATTCGTATGGATCATACTTCTGCTATTGACCGTCGTCATCGCCACTTCTTCCTAAGCTAATAATCCCGTAAATTTTGGAAACGGAACCATACTTAGGTCACTATTATATTAGGGACCATTTTGTCAATGGACTAGTTAATCTTTTTAACTGATCGTAATGCAGTCCTTGCTTGATAGTTATTTGCAAAATTACATAATCCCTTATAAGAATACAAGACAGATCGATCGGTCAATTTCACGAGCAATTACCAATTCTGTAGACAATGCGTCGTAAAACTTGCGCAACTGTCGCGATCTGTTGCAAATGCTAGATTTATTGATAAATGACGTCATCGATGGGTTGGACTGGTGAGAGTTAAGTCGATTTTGGTTTTGACAATGGGTCTTTGTCCAAAAGGTTAAAGTCATTTGGTGTGTTGCCCAAAATGGTCTAAACTATTCTTGGGATTCTTACATGACATTCAAGCAATTGCTTATCATTTTAGCCACTCTCCTGTGACCTCCTGGTTTCCTAGTACCTACAAGATACACCTGTCGAATACTTAGACAGTTTCCTTGTACATTAGCTGATAATTTTATTATTATAAAATCATTAGACCTCTTATGCCAAGAAGAAGACGAAAATTTGGCCCCGTGTTATAGTAAGAAAGACTAAGACAGGCTTTAACACCTTAGCACGAACCTAAACATGACTTAAACTAAAACCTGCCTAATCTCATCATCTTCCAACCGACAAATTCCTCTTCAATATGCAAGTCAGTGTAACATATTATGTACGTAAAACAATTTGCAATAAATATCTGGTACGGTCCACTTAAGATCTGTTTCAGTGAGGATAGTGCAATGTTGTGGTGCAATGATCTCTCCCTGTGCAGGGCTGGCAAAAAACAAGTTAGCATCTGCAAAAAAAAAAATGGAATAGTCTGTTTGACATGATTGGGTGCAGAAGTTGTAAAACTTGAAAGTCAGTTTTGCCTTCCTTTCAACTGATTGAAAAAATGGTTAGGTACTAATATTTTTAATAGGACCAAGCGATTTTTATGTCCCCGTGCTATCAGACATATATAACCTTTAAAAGATTTTTAATTGTATTAAACATGCTTATTGATGTAATTTAGTCTTCCACTCTATTTAATAAAGAACAGTACATTTTATTTAATCTCATATACTTTCCCTAATCCAATTTCTAATAAGGTATACGAGTACACATTTTGTCGTTGTAAAAAATAAGCTTTTTTCTTATAAGACAGCCCTACACGGTATGTGACGTGAACTCTCGTTAAAGCGAGTGCATTCGCCCGACAATGCTCTCGTTACGTCACAGACGTTTGTTCTATCGTCATTTTTATTATATTGCGGATTAAGCAAATGTACTCTACGCATAAACGTTTATTTGTGCAACAGAATTGAAGTGGATATGATATAACTTGGAAATTGTTTTGTAAGAGGTATTTTTGTTTGTTGTTTACATAAATAATCAGTTACTTAAATTATAATCAGTTTATATACGTAGTGTGTTATAGCATAATGCATGAATTTGATGCATTGCCTAATACATACATACATTTGCCAATATAAACACAGTATATCGCCTCAAAGGCCTAAAGGGTAACTATTTACGATCCGAAAAAATCAATGCTAAATCATAACAAATAAGCAACAAACCTTTACATAAAACCAAACATTGCAGTACACGCAAAGAAATCATTTCAAACACGATGTTTTACGATCACAAGAATTACAAAAATTATAGGCTCGCGATACAACTACCGCGTATCGGCATTGAAACATAAAAAGGCAGTATAGTTGCTAACGAGCACACATAAAAGCGTTGATTGCGGCGACAGAACACGGAATTATGACTTATGGTGCTGTATTTTTGGATACAGAGTTTTACATGATGTCTACCGTAAAAAGGATGAAGATAATAGACTAAGGACCTGAATAAAGAAAGAGTGGAATAAAACATCTTCCGAATTTTATTCTGTGGAGGTCAAGAACTTGATGCTTGGCAACCATCTCCTTCGAAATAAAAAAAATATTTTTAAAAGTATGTCAGGGACACCAAAGAGTCAGGAAATGTTCCTCATTTTCCCAAAAAGTAATATCCGTGAATACGTCAAAAAATTAACCACATTCAAAATGAACCAGTACAAATTGACAAAGACTAAATTACACCAAAAATCTTCATTATCAAAGACCCCTTTTCCTTCGCCATCTAAACCCATCCTCTATAATTTACCAGTTACCTTCCCAGAAGAGAAAAGTCTTATCCAATATTGGACTCTCAGTTCCGCATAGTAAGTAGCTTGGACACTGACTTCCGTGGCTTACGTCGTTCTTATGTCACCAGCATCATCAGTCACGGCATATATTATTAGATCGGGTTGTACATCATTGAAGACATTAGCATTTGCATTTGTTTTTTCTTGTTCTTCTTTATGTTTTGTGTTTTTATTTGCAGTTGTTGTGTTGAATGGTATAATTTCTTTATTAAGATTCTTTCAATGTGATAGTTCCCAGCAAAAACACATAGGATGTGGTGTAGTGTGGGCGTTTTTGGGGATGTTCATAATAATATTTGACGTTCGAAAAGTGGTGGTTTTCAGCCTATTTGAAATTAAGGTTCTTTGATTTTGTATCAGGCTTCTTTTGTGTGTTGCGTTGTCGGTATGTGACGTCATCCTTTTCCGTATGTCGTTCAAGGATATTTTGCGGTGAGTCATATGGTTTCGATTTCACTGCGTTTGAATTTCCTTTGACCATATTTGGCCTTGAATGTGCTGTGTATTTATTGTACGTTCGATTCATAGCTTTATTATTGCTGTTTGTAATAAGTTATAATATGAATAACTGCTTCCTTCTGTACTGCGATTCTATAAAACTCGATCAACAACTCGCATTTCACTTCGATTCGTAATGTCATTTCATACTTTAGGGGAGGTAGGGGAGGGATGGGCACTTTTTCACAATTTATTGCATAAAAAATCAGATTTTGCAGATCATTATCAACTTTTATTGCCATTTCTTATATTCGGCTAGATATAATGAAAGAGCTTTCCTAAAAATTACACTCAGTTTCAACATTACGAGATATTTAAACGGTTTTATTTAGCTCACCCCGTTTGTTTTATTATTTATTCTTGGATCAAATTTAGTAATTCAAATTTCACCCTCTTCCTGTCAACCGATTGGTCTGAAATTTTGTATACACCTTTAATTAAATCCAATATGGCCGCCGGCACAAAATGGCACAGCCCCCTCAATATGGGTATCAAATGAAAGGGCTACACAAGTAGAATACTGTCAGCAACCCAGCGGGGCCCAACAGGGCCAAGGCCTGCCTGCACGTCGATTCTATAAAATTCGAACAACAACTCGCATTTCACTTCGCTATTCACTCTCACTTCGCATTCGATTCAGAACGACCTTGATTTTGCATTCTGTAAACATCACCTAATCACTTGCGAAGTGAAGTGAGCTAGACATCGACCAATGCTGTGCTAGTGACTTCCCACTCGACAAAATGTCAACCGAGATTAATCAGTTTTAATTTTATCAGTTTTGACACAGAATTTTAGCTAAATATGATGTTTTAGTTATAATTTGTTATTGTAAGGAATTTGAGGCAGCTTTTAAGTATAAAATAAACAGAAATCTCTAAATTCGTGCTGTGAATATAATCTATGCTTACCCTACGAAAAAATACTGACAGCGCCAATTTGCCTTTCTTGCTGATTTTGAGGAAACCTTATATATTTTTTACTACGGCCGGATTGTTCAGAGCTTCCACTACTTCATTTATGCAACGAGATGCAGACGGTTGCGATAAATAAGTTCTGATGCCCTCTTTAATAACCTTCTGGTAACTGCCACTAGCCAAGAATGATAAAGTACATAGTATCTGTGAAACAATAAATCAATAAAAAATGTAATACCTACTTTATCTGGATTTAGTGAAAACAAAATTGAGACCAATTTGGTTATTTTCATGCTTAAGAGAATACCAATATTATAACTGAAGTACAGAGTCTTTTGAAAACATATCAGCTGGCGGGGAAACCACATAAAGGGAATACTCCTTATTAAGAACTAAGTGTTTTTCTTATTATTGTGTGCTTGATTACAATTTTTCAACTATAAACTGTGTCAATACTTACTTTTACACGAGTTGTAAGTCCTTTGCCTCGACGTTTTGTGGGCTTTATCAGGGCAGTAAATCAGACTCCAGTTGGTCAATTAGCTCCTTTGACAATCTATATATGCTCACATAGTCATCATCGCGAGTTAATAGAGATAAACTACGAATTCTAGCAGATTGTTGACGCTTTTCTAAATTATCTAAAGCATGAGCTTCTTCTAATAAAGATTTAAGCAAAAACATTCTAGCCATCGTTAAAGGTAGGCACTTAATCACTTTAAAACACTTAGAACTTTATTTAAACACTATTTTAAATATAATAGTCTCTAGATCAAGTTGGCAACGGTACCTGAAACAAGATTCTATAAAGGATTTTTCGCGCAGATTTATAACCTCACAAATTTTCACTGACGAAGAAGAGCAAAATTTACAAATTATACATTACATGGTATGTCCAAGCCTCCCTACCATAGGGAGCATTGGACACTTTTGACTTAGTTTATGAAAAAAAAATCGGTAAAAAAACTTTTAAGTTAAACGGTTTTATCTTATGTGCACTGAAAACTAGAAAATAAAAAATAGTTACTTACCTGTCAACCTACGTAGGTGGTCCCGGTCATATTAGACTAAAATAAAACGTGGGGCCCATTAACTATTGCTGTAGTACTCTCTTCTAAAGGTATAATAGGTGTGGATTGCATCGACTTACTATAATTGTAACTGGAGATTTTGACAATCAATAATTAATAATAGAAAATACACATACCTTTCATTAGTTTCTTTATAACGATCCGAAAGCGCAACAAAATATTTAAGTACTTTTACGGGTGTTTGTTCTTGACAACTCACAGAAATGACAGATAGTCTATGGATGAACACCGTTACCAGTCGGTAACGTAAACTACCCAATAAAAAAAAAAAAACTATGATCAGAAATCAGAATAAAAGGACCCCCCTTTTATTCTGATTTGATCATGTCTCCCAACTGCCCATCTCTCCCTACCTCCCTATAGATAGACAGATTTTGACAGATCTGTCAAAATCTCGACTTTGATTTAGTTCAACTTGTCAACACGCTCGATAGTGAAGCGCTAGTGTAGTTTGACAATGTCAATCACGAAACTTTAAGGTAGAATTCCGTGGGTCGCGATTGTCGCAGCCGCGCGCGACAAAAGTCAACCTATGAAAATGTATGGCACCGCTGCCGAGGGCTGCGACAGTCGCGCGCGGACGACGAATTTCGTGAGCCGCTCGCGGCCGTACGCTTCTCAACATGGTCTAGCGCTTAATAACATCTATAGAATTTTAGTAAAACCAGAATTAAATTTTTGACAATGCCGCGAGCAGCTTACGAAATTCGTCGGCCGCGCGCGACTGTCACGGGCCTCGACAACGGTGCCATACATTTTCATAGGTTGACTATTGTCGCGTCCACGGAATTCTACCTTTAGATCGAAGTCGAAGTGAGAGTGATGTCGAAGTGAGTTGTGATATTTTATAGAATCGACATGCTGTTTACACACGTTATTAAAGTAAGTATCTGTCTTGTTATTTAAGAACTCGTTTAAAATGTCATAGGAAATACACGTCACTTTCCTATTTCCTTTAGAAAATGTTAAAAGCGGCAACTTTTGCTAGTTCTTTGATATTATCGTTGACAGGTTACTTAAACGCTGTTAAGAGCTCGAATATTCTAGAACAAAGTACTTTAAAAGTTTTTAGAAGAATTTTGAAGTGGGTTTTTGCTAAGTTGTCGGGTTTTTAATGTAAGTTACCTTTACTTCGGTTTTAGTAGTTCACTTTATAGCCTCTTTATGGTTTACACTTGAGTAAATTGAATCGTAAAATTTTGCTAAACTATTCATCTGAATAACCAAATGCCAAGTTGAAAATGGTCCCTGTAGAGTATCATACAAGTGATAAATAAAGTTCTAGCCCAGTGAAAAGTAGAAATTAATTATAAATATTTGATTAATGTTTACAAAAAAGAATGCAGGCAACATTAAACTTTTGTAATTAATGCTACCAGATCAATAGAACAATTAATAAAGATCTAACAGGCAAATAAGGAAGAAAAACTGAGTAGAAACTTACTGCCATTAGACATAAAAATAAGACAATCAAGAACAATCTGAAATCCCTATTACCAGGTTTATCGCTGATAGTAATAAGGTTTGACATTTCTATGAAGCGAACCTAAAATTTTCTCAGAATCCTGAACACAATAATCTACTTAAACTTTTACCTTTCTTCGAACTAGGTATTTATGTACTGTAATAAGTTTTTAGTTAGATAAAATCTAAAGGCTAGATTCCATCGATGTACGGCACTGACGCACACAAAAGTATATTTACTACTCATTCTAGCAAACAGTACCTAACAAATTGCGTGTGATCATTTCTACATGCTCGCAGTTGACGACGCATCAACATAAAGTGCAGAAGGAACTTGGTGGGTTTAGCCAAAAAGAGTCCTTCACTCCCTCACGCTGCACCCCAACTCATTTGATGATTTAACATGAAAAAAATGGAAGACGCATACTTTTTTGTTGGCGAACAAATCTGCTCGAGTTTTAAATTCGCATTAAGAAGCTGTAGAAACTTTGTAGATACTAAAATCAGATAAACTGAAAACCTATAACAAAAGTGCCCATTCCCATTATTCGATTTGAGCAGAATTGCTAGTATTGTTCCCTGAAAATTCAGAGATCATCATTGTAATCGATTTTCATTGTTACAACCTCCATTGTTTTGCTTTTCAAAGTGAACCATATTTGTGTTACAATGTGACGCCATCGCCATCATGGTACTGGTCTTAGAGCATATAATCAACTGGATACACCACTGATTGCCTCCACTTTTTAAAAGCAGAATTCAGAGTCAAACGTTTATTCGAGGTAGGCTGAAAAACAGCACTTTTCTAACGTCAAAATCAAATGAGATTGCCTCTAAAAACCCATCTTTCACGACTTCCTATGTGTTGCTGGGACGAAGAAGTGACGTTACCAACTCCCCAACAATACATGTCTGTATGACATAAGGTTCTAGACTTCCAGTCGTACTTGTATGTAACAAGTATGCGTTAAGTGTATGCTTGTGTTCGTAAATTTTCTTGAGTGTTACAAAATAAAATAATATATGAGTTATCACTATTGGTTGCAATGTCTCGCTCTCTGTGAGTAACTTCCCATACAGATTTGTGCTTCCAGCGATTCCAATGGGTTAAAAGCTCCAAGTTTTAAGAAGTCATATACACAAATGCGTTGTAATGTCCTTCGCTTGAACAAGTTATTGCGTTTTTAACCTTGCTCTGTTATGAAGGAAAAATGTAATAAACGTACACAATTTTGGAGTGATTGATGTAATGCTGTCGTTTTTTGAGTAATATTTGAGTTAGATTGCTGTTAAGTGTTTCAAGATGATTGTCTGTTTTTAAAAGTGCCATTTTAGTTTGAGCTGTTTTGTGAACTTTTTTGACTAAAATGCATTGTCATGTTAAATCTCAATCATTTGTTAGAGGTATTATTTTATTGACATTGTTACTTTAGCACTTAAGTATTTCAATGTTGTGATGAATTTAAATCACTCGCTTAACTATTACTACTTTCATATCTTCATCATTCAGCGTATTCATACCAGCCAATTGCTATCCACTGCTGAACTTAGGCCTCCTTAATGAGCTTCAACCAGGCCCCTATCTACTAACCCACATCCATCCACTTCTCAAACTGAAAATCATCTCCTACTTAAGTCTTATTACCCTCAGCTAGTACTTCAAACCCTAAGTTCTACTTCCCATCATTGCCTCCACTTCTCACGGTCTCCTAAGTTCACACAACATAATCCACATACCATTTATTATTATTATCTAGTCGGAACTTCAACAGCTACATATTGAACACCCTATATAAGGGCTCGTACGTGTTCGCGGTGTCAATGTCGAACACGTGTTGAGTTTGTATGCAAAACACGCTGTAGATTAATGTTAGTGTGTTACTGATTAGTTGTTAGGACGTGTTATTGTAATTATTAATTTGATTTAAAGTTAATAAAGTTATTGGGAGCAGATAGTGTACATAAGGACCAAAAGCCAACATTGGTTTAATGATGACAGTAAATTTTGAAATGCACTTGAAGTCTAAAATATGTATTCAGTTTACGGTTCCTAAACCAAAAGCTAGCCATATAGGGAAGTTATCTTAGACTAGGTTAACTGGCTTAGTCTAATAGAAGCTTGGTTTGATTCGGCGTAGGTGATTTCATTTTGAACTTAACTTTGTGTGATCATAGCATTAAGCAAATATCTATTGAAAATGTCGGCTCTTTAGGGTCTTGTCTATTCCTTCATGTTTATGTCAAGCTCATTTATCAACAAGGAGACATTCCTAAATCTAAAAGTCATCCAATCAAAGCTGTCATATCATACATGTGGGCCATGAGTGTATGCTGTCTATGACCAATTGGTCCAAGGCTGCATTGATTGCTGGACCCTAGGACAGATGGTGGGGACACTTACGGAACATTCTAGAATCTAGATTAATGAAGTTCGATAACATTTGCCGTCTAGATCGTGTCTGACCATTAGGAGTAGACTGACGAAGTATTATTTACACAGGATATTTTATGTTTATTTTTGTGATTTTATGTTGATTGATAGTGTTGTCACATTTTTCTATGTAAGACTAGCTTCCGCCTGCTGCTTCGCCCGCGTAGAGTTCGGTTATATCGCGTTTCCAAGAGAATTCTTCAAAAGTCCGGAATAAAACTATCCTATATAATTTTTCAAGGTTAACTCTATCTCTATAACAAATTTTATTAAAATCAGTTCTGTGGTTTAGACGTGAAAGCGTAACAGACAGACAGACAGAAAGACGGACAGAGTTACTTTCGCATTTATAATATTAGTAGGGATTGGAGACATACTGCGGATATCTATAGCCTAAAGACTGATAGGTTATAGAAATCTACTATCTCTAGCCGTTGATATGCCCTTTACAGTACCTTCTAAGAAATCCTTAATAATTTCTACATTTACATTTCATGTGGTAAATATGAGGTCAATTAACTCGCAGCTGCTTTCAAATCGGGTTTTCCCAGAAAATTCCTAGTATTGGAAACAGCTGGGCTGGAAGCATTCATGCGAGATTCAGATAAGGCACGCTACGAAGGTTTTACTTTTTAGAAACTTGGTCGGTTTTGGAAATTGAATGTCCTAGTTTGATGACTGCGAAAGGGGCACACCTAAGTCTTCCAGGCTTTGCTTTGTGATATAATGAGTGAAGTTTTGAATTATTATTTTTTTCCAATGGCTATCGGATTTCCCGGGTTACTGGGTGGAGGGGGTCAGATAGGCAGTCGCTTCTTGTAAAGCACTGGTACTCAGCTGAATCAGGTTAGACTGGAAGCCGACCCCAACATACATAGTTAGGAAAAAGGCTCGGAGGATGATGACTGAAGTTTTTAATAAATCTTTTCAAGTCTTAAAATCTAATGATAATTACTTGAATCCGACATAAAACTTTTAAATGACGACATTATCTACCTTAGGTCTCACTGGATGCAACTGAAGAACCTAGTATAACTTTGCCCTCCCAAAGATCGAATCCAAAAAGATAAAGATAGACCCAATAGGTTGTTAATTACTTTTCAAGTCCTCTACCTCTCAATATATAATTTACCTACTATGTATGGGTACGGTATATAGTATATATGTATATATTCTAGTCATTAGCCATTGCAAGATAATCAAGTAATTTGATTACTTAAATAAAATGATTGATGTGCATAAATATGTTTTTAATTACAATATAAGTAATGAGGTTTTTTTTTGTGTTTCAGGTAATACAACTTGACTTTACGACATTGCTAATCATGCAGTTTTGGAGTAAGTAAGAAGCGACAAAATTTTGGAATATCTTAACATAAAGTTTATTTTTGTGTTAAAATCAGAGTTACAGTGCTTTCACACTGGCGGATTTTTCGCGCTTTTTACGGGCGTTATCGTGATTAAAAATTGGTAACTGCCTGTTCTAACAATGACACGGTAATAAAAAGAAATACTGACAGGTAGTGTGAAAACGCTTTTAAGAATTAAAAGAAAATCGCATAGTAATAACATCAACAGCAGCTCAAAAATTTCTGCCAAAACCGATAAAGAGCCGATTAATCAAAGATTTTTCGACAACCTCGACTACTTAATTTGACGTTAACAAAGTTATAACTTTATCCGTGAGATTAAGTTGTTTGATAAGTTTATCGGCCTTGAGTTTAAGTAAGCTGTCTATCACTTTAGTACAAAATAAAAGGCGTTCCTAAAATAGGGGTTAGATTGATTGAAGTTTTACTAAGCAATTTAAGTTATCGAGTTTGCTGTGTGATGTTTTTTTCTTGCTGTCATTATCATAAAGCAAAGGTTTAGTATAACTATGGCAGAAGTCTAAAGTTTTTTATTCAATTTGAATAAGTGTTGTTCTAGTGTTAGCCCTTTTACCAAAGAAGGATTACCTAGGTATATTTTATATCCGGGTCTGCTGAGTAGTACCCACGGGGGGCAAGAGCAACCCTTGTCTTAAGTAAATAAAATAAATTCCATAAATTGATAGAGTTCAGAGTGCAATTCGTCTAAGATATTAATATCTTGCAGTTTCACTATTTTGTTAAAGTCTATGACGTCATCAATGACATTTGTACCATGAAAAACACTTCCTTCCTTCTTTCAAAATAATAATACAAAAGTCATGCTTGTCGGATTATTTATATAAATTAATACTAGTATTTAATCGTGTAGTGTGGCAACGTCCGAACATCATTAAGGTCAGACAGCCCATTAGGCATGTATAAGTTTTTGCATCTTTACAAGGTGCAGCTAAGATCCTGTTCAAACGATGCGAGATAGCTTCAAGTTGCATCTAAATTCGACTATCGATAGGTAATACCGCTCATCATCCGGTGAAAGAATGATTGAATTCGTGCATAGGCACGAATTCAATGTCGTGACGTAGGCCATATTTTATTCTGGTTCGGAAATTAATTCCCTCGGACTTTGATAAGCTCTAAACTATCGGTCTTTCAAATTGCATTGCAGAAGTTTTGATATGAAAGCTCGACAGACTAGCAGACAAAGTTACTTTCCCATTTATAATATTAGTAAGAATTGACTCTTAAAACCTTACTATCAATACCCATCTGAACCAACTCTTATATCGATCTTGCAATCAATTATTATCGATTTCACAGATTTCTCAATGGACAGCCAATAATCTTTTATCACACGAGCAGATTGCATAGATAATGCATTATAGTGACTGTTGGATGAAATTGTCATTGTACCTTGTGACATTTTAACTTAAATAGTGTCGTAATGATGAGCATTTTCTGAAAGATCAAGGAAATATTATTATAAAATGTTTCAGTGGAAAATGCCATTGTTACGCTTCTGAAACATTTTGCATAAGTATTAGAATTATTTCTTATGGTAGAAAAGAAAAAAAATATATGTAAGAAAGAATGTGTAGTAGCATATAACGTAGATACGTTTCTCCTACTGTAAGTTTCAATATTTTATTTTTAAAATTAGTTCAGGAATTTCGGAGTGTCTAGGGTACAAAAAAAAAGCTTTCTTTATTATATTAGTATAGATCACATTGCAATGGACTCTTTCGGCAAAGCTATGCAAATTAATTATTACTGAAGTTTATTTACAAAGTTCAAGTCAACAAAGGTACTCTCCACAAACAACTTCTGCATTAATTTTGTAAAAACCAAAACAGCCATTATTATAATATTTTTTATAGCTATTAGGTTTACATTAACCAGTAATTAGCATTTACAATAACATTTAGATTAATGCCAAGGCCTTCGGAAATGTCTTCCGCTAAATGTTTTTGTACAAACCGACTCATTTCAGTAGTTATCTAGTTCATGATGTTCAAACCGCCATTTTGTTTTGAAACACCATCGTTTATTTACTAGCTATTTCCTGTGGTTTTGCATTATTTTGTATATGTAGATGCTATATTTAAATATTAGTTTAAACAAGCCAAGTTTCATCAAAATCCGTTGAGTAGATTTTGCGTGCAAGAGTAACAAAAATACACATATCCCGATCACAGATCCCAAGTCTCCCGATTGCTTCAGCATGAGAACCTTAACGAATAAATATATTCACATTTATAAAAGCTCATTGGAATAATTTTTTTTTTAATTAATAAAATAAATCGGGTAAGTATCGGGTTGCCCGGGTAACTGGGTTGAGGAGGTCAGATAGGCAGTCGCTTCTTGTAAAGCACTGGTACTCAGTTGAATCCGGTTAGACTGGAAGCCGACCCTAACATGATTGGGAAAAAGGCTCGGAGGATGGATGGAAAATATATTAGACAGAACGTCACTTAGGTTCGAATACTTGCGTAATAACTATTAAGTAATCTTTGGCTCTGGTTTAAATCACCCTTTTCATTGTAACTTATAAATTCATATAATTTACCTTTATCACGAAACTTATTTTAAACTTGTTGCTACTGTACATAAAGCCATTAACTTATTCATGTATTCTTTAACTTAACTTCAAGTTTTACCTCACGGGACATAAAGTATAGACAACTTGTATTTTAACTTAACTCAAGTTATGCTCAAGTTGTATACCATCGCATTTATGTAGTGTAGTTATTTCGCGATCCCAAGAGACTGCTGCAAAATGTAATCATCTGCCTAGCCTTTTCCCAACTATGTTAGGGTCAGCTCCCAGCCGTTAGCACGTAAGCGTACCGCTGAACCTATTTTTTTTTTGCTTTCGATTAGCTTACTTGGATCTGTAACTTTTTATTTATGTTTTTTTTTGTTATGGTCCTATCCAGGTATTGGCTTATTCGTTAGAATAATTTCGAAGGTGCACTGGCTTCTAAGATACAGGATTTTTTATAGTTTAGAAGTCGGGGTCCTTATCCTCTGGCTCTGGCCCACATTGCCATGATCCTAAAAATGTGAAATTTGAGTTCTTTTTGGAAATAATAAACATTTATTTTATTTAAATAATATTTTTTTCTTGAGATGAAACTTGATATAAACACAGGCATTCTAAATATGTTAACAGGCCTCATTTCATCCAAATGCTCCAAGAAGTATCACTAGTAAAACCACTATAAACAGCTAGTAATTCAAAAGGTCCTATTACGTCCACGCCTACAAATGAATCACAAACCACAATACATATACCTACTCTATAACAAGTACGCAGCATTGTTTACATTGATACAAGCAAACACTGGGATCTAGGCTAGTCGTGTTTACTGAACTGATAAATAGGCTCAATTTTACGGTCCAGTAATCTATGGGTTGGTTAATACGTGAGGTGCCAAAAGTCGGATGAGTATTTTGTTTAACTGATGTGGGTAATCTGTGGGATTTAGCTTGATAAACATAATGTGAACCGTCAAAAAATAGATATAAGTATGTAAACCTTTCAAAACATGACCATATTCTAGCGCAGTTGGATAGTAATAAATGTGTCAAAAACTGCACAGGTATGATAAAGAATTAAACAATGTTAGCCTGCTGGGTACCAAAGAGTTCGTAAGACGGTCCCTAGAAAGGTATCTTCAGGCGTATTAGCTTTCAGCATAATGGGGATGCGTATTTACAGAGTGTACATAGCCAAAACGCATCCATAGGAAACTGCTCGCTGATATTTTGTAATGCTGTTTTTTAATTTGTGATTTCAAAGTATACACGAATTTTGCGTACTGCTCGAGTATAATTCGTAGCTGAGACGTGCACATATGCATCTTTCCAATTTATACACGGTCAAATTTAACTAAACAAAATTATTATTGGGTAAAGCAATAAATAAAAATGGCTTTTGAATCTGAGTTTGTTTATTAAAAATGCTAATTAAACAGGCTTCTTTTTAATATCATTATTCGCCCCCAAAAATGTATTTTGCCTTCTATGTAAATTATTAAGTCAGCCACAATTTATTTATTTATTTATACAACAATTAACGAGCATCTAAATAATACTATCTTAGCCACTAGTTATCTTCTAAGTAAACCACTCTAAATACAACTCAGCATGATGGTTATTTTTTAGCATCTAAATTTGTAGCAGGTATTCTAACAGTAAACTTCTAAAATACTATTAAATGACATCATAAAATATATTTAATTAGCTTCTAATTTTTTAAACTCAGTACTTTTAAAATGTAAGCAAACAACATGCAGCAAGCATGGCTTCTGTCACGGCTCCGGCGCTGCGGGGCTCCGGCGGTCCCATGCGAGCTTATAGTCGCAGATGGTTTTCACGCTCACCACCGCAGCAAGCCGAAGTTTTGAATTGCGGTTTTGAATTGCACTCTAGGGGTAGGGCAGACAAGACTAGGCAGCGATTCGTTTTCGTCACTAACTTCAATTTTTAATACAATGTTTTTTAATTGAACGAGAATTATTAATATTTAAATTAAATGCTAGGTCGTGTTTTAATCAAAATGGCGAGCATGCAACTGCTCGCGAATAGATTGGAATCGTAAAGTTTTTCGCGCCTATTCCCATGTATACACGATTAGTTTGCATGCGGACTAGCACTGTATATTATGGAACAAAGCAAGTTACTTTGGCCACTACAAAATATATGCGAGTATTTGCGTACTGCTGCTGTATAGGTACATCGGAAGACTTTGTATAAAAAGTGAATTCCAATCTATTCGCGACTAGTTTCACACGCTTGCGTACTAGCCATGTATATACTGTAAATACGCAATGGGGATATCAAAAACGAATATTTTACTAGCACTGCTTTTGACAGTTTTTAGAAAATGCTGCAATTTAAGACCCTAATGTTTGCATTAATTTCTCGTCAAATCATTCGACGATATATTTACTTGAATACCTAAGTATTTTAGGTTTCTATCAAAGTCAAACTTAGGTACATTTTAAACAGATTTCGAAGACAAAGGGCTTATAATAGGTTTGTGCTTTGTTTCAGATCAATTTAATTAATGAACCACATCTATTGATGTTAGCACAGAGCGCTCAAGCGTTGATTGCTTATTAATCAATATTATGTTTTAATTGTTTAATGTCACATTATATTGTTCAAAGAAATTGCTTTTTGAGCAAATTCTGAGAAATTACTTATTAATTCGATATAGGTACGTTGTAAAGGCTGTGTTGAAAACTTTACTTAGTGCCATTTTTTACATTTCAAGATCGCCTTCTTGGTCCTAAAATAATGATCCATGGTTTGTTTCAGACAAACAAGCTTCTATTTCATTCAGTTTGAAGAAACTATCATATAATTAACATTTGATATGCAAAGCACAACGCATTTAAATGCTGATCAATATAGAAAAGAATATCTTCGAAGAAAATCGCCGAAATGCAAAACCCAATCCTGTTGTCTTAAAATACAAAATCTAGTCTTCTAATAGACAAGCTTGAACCTTCAGATTGTTACTTCTCTCGTTTCTAACTACAGTTGTTGTTTTGTCTGTGTGTCTGTCTATTTGAAGTTTAGTGCCTTGAACTGAACTAAGTTTAGAGACGTCTAACTTTACTGTTTGATTTCCACTAGCTTCTAAGTTATTAACCTTTTAGTAACTTGTTACTTGTTTGACTTTCTTCATATTGTTTGTGATATCATCCACGTAATCTATGTGTATAAGATGCTATAGTTGTTTTTCTTTCTATTGTTTTATCTAAATAATCCTCACATTGTGCTTATATTATAAATGCTTAAGTTTGTAACGAACGATACAACTATGTGTGTCTCTATGTTTGTTACTCTTTTACCCTAAAAATATATTTTAAATATTTTATTTGTGTGTGCGGTAAGTAGACCCTAGGGTAAAAATGCTGGCGAAAGTTAGTGCCTATTACAATAAATAAGATAAACAAGCGGTTTTCCCTTCCCCGTTTTCATCAATGAAATATTCCTCAACTTTATTAAACACCCTTGGCAAGTTTCTATCTCGGTGTTAGGCAAAGTTTGTAAGATTCACACAAGATTCACAGCTGTCAACGTACTAGGAGTGAAGAAATAGTTTCCATAAATACTGCGAAAGTTCTTTTTGTGCGCTATTGACTTGTCCAATTCAGTAGAAAATTGTTTTCTACATTTAAACCAATTTCGCCAGGCACACGGGACTATAGAGTCTTGGTCTTTTTTAAGGCAAACGTGGGGTTGAAGTCAATCCGCAGAAGTCAACTTACACCAGCCTTTTTTTACGAACAGCTAAAAAAAGGAGATTATCCACTTCTCTGTATGTTTCTTGCTAATTCACTAATAAAGTGGCATCTACAAAATCTATCGACCCTTTAAAGCTCTTTTCACCCAAATACAAACAAATGTTGATCCTGATTGAACCTAAAACAATTTATCACGTACAACCAAAACATGTGTCTTTCTTGTAGGACCTCTCCCTAAAGTCCCTTAAAACCCAGCCCAGGTAATAAAAGAAGACATTATAGAAAACCCAAAAGACGAACAAGTCGATAGGACGGCAAATGTCGTAAATTGTTTAGAGCCAGGATTTATTCCATCTAACCTCTGGATCACTGTCAATGAACTGTGGTAGCCATGAGACAGTTATATCGAAGACTGTAAAAGTTATTAATAATGTGGAGCTATTATTATCTTAGAACTGTAAAGATTTATCACTTTGTTCAGAAAGGCACGGTCGTCAAAGTCGCGTTCACAATGTGCTCCATCAAAATGTCTATTTTGATCAACAGTGGAATCTTCATGAGAATTCAGATGAATTTTATCAATATTAATATCACAATCATTCTATGGAACCCACAAATGCGTACTAGCAAAATGTTGTTCTGAAACTATATACTACAAGAGGTATTGACAATGGACTAAAAATAGAAGAGAACCTTGCAAAATCTTTGTTGTATGTTATACAAAGATTTTCAGTAAAATGTTGATGAAAATTTTCTATAATACTAATACTGTCCTACGAAATCGTGGCGACACTATGCTAAGATTTAGCTGTAGTCCGAGACATCCCGATATAGCCGGGTCATTCACCTCTCTGAAGGGATGACAGCTATTCATTACAGCTTTGGGACCACTCTGATTAGTTCTCGTCAGTTTGTTTTTAATATGTTCCAGTTATTAGGTAATTGTTTCTTAATTAAAAGTAATAATTAAGAAAACATGTGTTAGACAAAACATTTGAATGGGAACAGGTAACACCCACTGAAACAATTTTGAAATCGAGCGGTCTATAATGTAACTCGTCAATCTCCAAAGCCCATTTCACACATTTTTTCTCTCTAGCTTTATAATATTATTTTATTTACACTGTAAAGAATATTTATCATCCTTCTGAGCCATGTAATTCTCTCTCCCACATTACCTAAAAACCACATTCACAGTTTTAAACTGACTAAATACTGGCTAACAAAACGTTTAAAGCTCGGTGACAGTCACACTACACGCTATAAGTTACCCAACGCAAATCAGGACTCTTCAACTGCTCACCATGTCACTCTACCTTCAACCCTAACATCCCTATATTAAAGTTCAGAATAGGATATCATACTTCACACACATCAGGACTGCTCAACTGCACACCATGTCACTCAACCTTCAACTTTAACATCCCTACGTTAAAGTCTAGAATTGCATATCATACTCAGTCGTACAATAGTGTGCCTATCAGACTAGGTCGTCTGTAAATCCAAGTCCCAGTGGCAATCTGCCGTAAGCCGGAGATACAATGCCTGAGCCGGTCCGGTGAGCAAATCCGGCAGGCTTTACGAGTAAACGGCTTAAATTTCCAGCTACATTCATGATATTATGAGGAATAAGATTACTTATTAAGCTTATTTCATTGTGTGTGCCACTTTACTCTGTTTTAATATTTGTGATTCAGTTAAAAGTTCAGTTCCTGCTTTGACAATTGTTGGCTTTTCAGCACCCAGATTTTAGCATTCCTACATTGTTACAATTGTGACTTTTTGCTGTGAAAAAAATTTACTTTAACTTTGAAGTTTACTTGCCTTTAATCTAGCTTTAGTAACACGCAAAGTTTATGTGATCATCATAAATTTAAACAAATTAAGAAACTAGCAAAGCCCTCTAGAAACAAAACAGCTAAGACTCATATGTACAAATTCCACATCACCAATTTCAAGTACAAGTTCACACAAGCCATACACATATGCAAATGAGTCGCTTCCAATAAAACCTGTTTGCTAATTACTAACACTAGTACTAGTTCTCTAGTAAACCATCTGAAGGTCAAGAGATATGGAGTAGGAAATAGACTGGATGCCTTCTTCAAAATTTATGCAAGCCTCCATGATGAAGTAGGAAGGTTTTACATTCGAAGTAGGAAAAACTAGAAGAGGTTGCAAGTAAGGGACTGATAGCGATTTAAATTTAAGTGCCTTGCCGAAATATGTACAATTTATGCATCCAATAAATTAACAATTTATTGTTTTCATGAATGTCTTCAAATGATGACGTAGTGTAAGTACGTTATGTAGAAATATCAAGCATCAATCGCTTGCCACCAAGTGAAATTGCAAATTAAAATTTTTGTGAAGATAACATTGAGTACTAACATTCATAAAACTCTATGACTTATGCCGAGGGGAAAGATTTGTTTAAAGATATTATGACGCTATATCTTACACCTTGAACCTCAACAACTTACTAACATTATGTATGAAATATCCATCGACTCGGCGCACACGACGTGACTTCTAATGTCGGCATCGATTGATGTGCACAGACGCCATTTAATTTTATAATACTACCCACTATTGCCCACTTGAGAGTTAAGACGAGCCGCTGTAAACTTATGGTAATGTAAAATGTGTGATTTAGAGTATATTGCATGTTTGGGAAGATTTTATTTAAAAGGACGAATTGGAATTTTTGGCGCCAATAATGTCAATTTTTCTCAGTAAATACAAAACGGATCAAAATACAACTTGGTTACCTGAAAGTTCATGATATAAGCCTTATTTTGTTAGTTGTAGAAACATGATTAGGTAACTTTTATAACAGAGAAAAATATATCAAACATACCTCTTTTTAAAAAGAGATTCACATATTATGGGCAAACGGGACCGATTTAAGCCTCTTAACTTTTTTAGTAGTTGAGTATATACATACTCTTTAAAATTGTAGTAGGAATTTTTATTAAATTATCATTTCTAAATATTAAAATTACAAAACCATTTTGTCGCTTACGACTTTTAGTTATAAGCTAGCGCGCGTATTGTTATCCTCGCCCCGCTCAGACGCTCCGTCCGACCCCTTTTGGCGCCTTAGATGCGCGTGCCGGTTATGGAATTATTGTTGACCAATTCCTCGCCTTAAATGCACTTTGGAAGATGAGGCAGGGAGATCAAACTTTTCGAGATTTTATATTTGATTCAAAAGGGTGATGTAGAATTTGTGAAAAATTTACGTGTCTGGACCATACCACATAATATGTAGATCCAAAAATGTTGCAGAGCGAAAGTCGTCGAATCATTAAAGATATTCTAAAATCAGTTGCAAATGAATCTTGATCAAATGGGATTAGAATTTTATGTTCTTGACACCTCAGATCTTTAACAAAAATGAAATTAAATAGACAAACATTAATCACCATTTAAATCTTATGCCATTTTTCATCCTAACAAAACTAAAACTGCTCCAGATAAGCGTGTACCTCCAATATAATGTCCATTCACACAAGAGCTACATTCATTAGTCCCATCGATTGTTATGGTCAGCAAATTGGTCATTGTGCTCAACTGGAGTAGGTCAGAGTATCAGCGATACATGTCACCTGTGTAGGGTCATCGATAGGGCTTTCTATATCATGTGAGATATCAACAAGTTTTGTGACAGTATTACGATGAGGATTGTTTTAAAGTTACCTAAACTGTCGTCTGCTCTGCCAGTCCATGGTAATCGAGCTTAAATGGAGGCCCAGTATTTCGCCACGCACGTATCGTGTCTGTTGATCATCGTCAAATGATGCCCATCGTACCATTATGTTCTTGTTTGCGAAACTTCCTTAAGAGACTGCATAATTCAAATTATAAACCGTACAGTGATACAGTTCTCTTTATCTATTATATTACTGAGTTGTAGGTATAGGTCATTAACAGTAGTCTTATTAGCTTCACACACAGCATTTTGATTATTCTCTTACATTCCTTTAAAACTCCTGTTCTACTTCTGCAAAAAAAAATGACGATCAAAGCGAATCACAAAAAAAGAAAGAATAACCCGTTCTCGCTAACCCTGCCACTACACGCCGATGTCGCAAACGTTACAACATTCGGTGTCACACACTAACGATCTTCCTTTGTCTGCACATTAATGCCAGTTTTTAGGTTATTGAGTCACTGATGCACGCCGTTAATGACTGGTGTTGCGAAAATTTTGTAGTGTTTTGGATTTATTTTCGGAGAGATAGTCTGAGGAAATTGTGTAGTTATCGGTGGAGAAACGAATTTAAAAAAATATATGCTGCATAAGGTAGATAATTTTTGTCATTTTTTCCTTAAAAAAGAATGGAGACACCTAAAGATATATGCAACGGTTGATATCTACGACATGGAGTACGTACTACAAACTATTTCGTAATGGTGTATTTCTAAATCTTTGTTGATTCCTTTGCAAAAAAAATCTTTCCTGTGAAGTACTCTAGTAGGAATACACATTTAATAGTACAACTCTAGTACATCTTTGTATACAATATTCAAATCATTACTTATTTATAACCGATACAATACTCAAAGATGTTCAAGTCCCGATACTCGTCAAGAAATTCCGAGAAACCGACAAAATAATCTTTTGTTCCACAAATACTGTTAAATACACAATTCCTTCGAGATCTTTCGTTTCAATCTTCGTTGTTGGGACGTTCATTTTCATTTCGTATCGTCGTCGTTCCAATGTTGATTACTTCCACGATTTCAGTGTAATCCTTTTCTCTTTGTCATTATAATGAAACTCTAGAGGTATGATTTTAATATCTTTTCTGACATATTGTATTGTCATTCAGGAAGCATGTGATTAAAGTCAGTAACTGAATTACAAGAGTTGGGTGCAAAATTGTAACAACAAGATTTAATTCTATCAAAAAGGTTTAAATTTTCATTATAGAATGACACTAAATCTCGAGATAATATTTGATAATTATGATAATAAAAAAATCGGTGCAATCGCTTACACAAAATGGAGTAGGTATGACTCCAAAATTTTCACGCTCCATTAACTTAAATCCTGGAATTGCGAAACAGATCCTTAATCCGAAATCTCATCGTTACCGAATAATCTAAAATACCAGCGGCCATTAATATTAATGTTCCATCTGTATCATCTGTAAGCTCGATTTTAATTGATGCTAACTTCGTAAACGCTGCCCCTTGACCCGTGCTCGTCACTCCAGGCGTAATGACGTCACTCCAACCTTCCTGAGTACCGTTAAATGAGATTCTAACTTCCTTCTTTTGAGAGAAAAATCTTCAAGCTCTTTTATTTTGGTCAAGAGCGGTTTTTGCGTAATGTTCCTGATTGATGACTTTTATTATTAGAATTGTGGTTTTAATTTCGTTTCTTAAGGAGAACAGTTTTCATTCTTTTTGTCTTTTTTGATGTTTCTTTCATTTGTGAAGATGTTGGCATGATTGTCTTTTTAACAGTCTCTTCAGGAACTTTTACATAGCTTCTTATACCTAAAGCATCCAAACAACTGAACATAACGCCACACTTGAGAACAATTCCACTTAAACAATATCATGCTGCATAATCCAAACATTCAGATACAGTCAACACTCGGCAATAATTAAGTACACTTTCATAAAATGTTTACCTTCTACGCCATCGGCATCTCAGTCCAACATACGCATTTTCTTATGTTTGTCACTGTTGTTCATATCTTCTTTGCCTTGAACTCACATTTGTGGAGCGGAGCGAGACTCAAGATGCCTTCACGCGATGACACGCTTCATCGATTATGTAGTTTTTTGATCCTTATCTTCGAAGAAAAACTGTCTCAGAAAGCTTGACGGCCGAGATATTGTTATGATAGCAAAAACTTGTTATATCATTCGGTTGGAATATTTTGTCGAATTCAATTATTGTGGATTCTTGTGAGTTATTTTTGTACTTTGTCTGATATTCTAAGCTTCCTTTGCTTCTTGTTTGGCATAATAATATAGGACTCAGATAGTGATTCCTTTCGTTGTAGGAATTGTATCTTATTTGTGCTCGAGTGAATCTCCGAAATGATTATTTGGGGACACAAATGATTTACCTGAATAGATATGTTTTCCTTCTAGACAAGAACAGTGCATTTAACCTATGGACATCAGAGGTCTTGCATAGGACCTTTTAACAACTGCTCGCATTACAAATAACACTTGGACATGGATTATTCAAATATTTCTTACTAAGAATGTACTCAATATCTTCCGCAATGCAATAATTACAGAGCGATGCATTGTTATACATATGAGGAGACTGGTGCACATTATTGTGACGTCGCTAAGGCTGCATACCCAGCCGTTTGCGTCAGCCCTTAGACTTTATCTGTTTGGTTGTTTTTGTACTTTGTGGAACAGTGGTTCCTTGGAAACAGTTCATGAATATGGAAGAAGGTAAGGTGCAGCTAAACTAATTGTGTTGGATAACTGTGTGGTATAGTCAGGGGGAAAATATTAACGTGGATTCTATCATGTAGTTTATGTTATCCGCTTCAAATGTCTCTACAAAAAGCCAATTACGTTGCATCATCAAAAACTATTTCATATTCTGACGTAAATCTTTTCACATCAACTACCTGTATTGGAATACTACCATAGATTAAGTTACTATTTTATCTGTGGTCGTCACCGTCACTATGACAGGAAGTATCTGTCATCCTCCCTTCTTCCGGTGAGCTTTGATAATGGCGTGCGTAGTGGATCATTATAATGTGCAGTAAAATAAGTATAACGCTAATAAACATTCTGTCTGAATTATTGGGGCTTTCATTTAATCAACATTTCTAATAGGTTATGGGCCCAGGCCCATAATTCAGTCAGATGACACAGGATAGCGTAGGAAAGTACCTAATCAACAAGTAAGGTTACGGTCAAACACGTGTAAAAGGGTAAAAGGGGTAGGCTTATTTTTCAGCCAGAAACGAAAAGAAGAAAGCCAAAATAATGACAGCGTCGTGTTCCCATATACCGAAACTGGAAGACAATTTTGAGAATTGGCTCTTTAGAATCGAGATTCTACTAGATGAAAAGGGATTGAGAAAGGTAATAGAAAGCGGGAACGAGAAGAAAGCAAAAGAGGAAGAGTTCATCAAACAAGACTCGAAAGCACGCAATATAATAATACAAGGAATACCAGATAAGTATCTAGACTATGTTAAAAATGCATCAACCGCATATGAGATGATTACCAAGCTCAAGAGTACGTTTCAAAGAAAATCTACACTCAGCAGCTTATGTCTCAAAAAACAACTGATAAACTTGAAATGCAGTAAGAATCAAAGTGTTCAGGATCATATAAATAAATTCGAAAAACTAGTTCAAGATATCGCCAATCATGGAATCGTCATAGATGAGAAAGAGAAAGTATGTCAATTTCTATTAAGTATCGAACAAGCTTATCAATCCTTAGTCACAGCTCTTGAAATGTCAAACAGTGAATTGACTTTAGATTTTGTAAAAAGCAAATTACTGGACGCGGAAATGAAAGAGAAATCTAATCAAGGTGTTACGAGAAAAACCAATGAGTATGTTTTTGAAAGCACTTCTCAAGTAAAATGCTATAGTTGTGGAGAACCCAACCATTTTGCTCGAAATTGCCCAAAAAGAAATTTTCATCAGAGAGGCCGCGGAAGCTTCAGATCACGAGGCAGAGGCATGAGGCAGACTAGAAAACAAACTGCAAATATTGGAGAAGAGCATACCACTAACAAGGAAGTATCATTTGTAGCAGCGCAGGCCAACTCGGCAGAAAACACACAAAATCACATAAAAGAAGAAATAGAATTTGTGATAGACTCTGGTGCATCACACCATATGATATCTCACAACTTCCAGAAATATATGACAGATATACAGAAGATTCCTCGCATAAATATTAAAGTAGCAGATGGAAATACAATAGGAACAACTCTAAAAGGAAAATTAAAAGGAACTTCAAAAGAAGGACTAGAAATATCAATTCCAGATTGCCTTATTTTGGAGAAATTGTCTCACAACCTATTGTCAGTGAGAAAACTTAATGAAAAAGGTTTACAAGTGACATTTAGAAAAGAAACAGCATTAATAAGCAAAGGTAACATACATGTGCAAGGGCAAAGCAATGGAAAATTATATACAATGAAATTAGATTTAAATGTAAGAAAGACACATGCATTGATATCAGAAGACGAGAATCTTTGGCACAGAAGATTAGGACATTTAAACTATGGAGGGTTGAGAGTCCTTGATCTACCACTATCCAAAGTGCGATGCAGCATTTGCATGGAAGCTAAAGCTACAAGATGTCCATTCAAGCCAATTCCTTTGCCAAGAACTAGAAAAATCGGTCAGCTAATATACTGTGATATAGGAGGACCTGTCACTCCCATCACTCATAAAGAAGAAAGATATTACTTAACAATCATAGATGACTACTCCCATTTTCTTGAAGTTCATTTACTACATTCCAAAGATGAAGCAAAATACTACATTATGAATTATATAAAAGTTATGAAGAACAATGGAAATAATGTACAGAGAATACGGACTGACAGAGGAACAGAATTTGTAAATGAGGAACTCAAGTCATTTTATGAAGAATATGGCATTAAACAAGAAACATCATGTGCATATACCCCACAACAAGTTTCAGTATGTGAACGCATGAATAGGACACTGGCAGATAAGGTGAGAGCAATGCTTTTGGAAACAAACTTACCTAAATACCTATGGGGTGAAGCTATAAGATGTGCGGCTTATACTATAAATAGGTCACCTACAAAAGCTCTCAAAGGAGACACACCAGCTAAATTGTGGTATGGCAAAACAATTTGGATAAACTAAGAGTGTTTGGTGCAAAAGCATGGTGTACCATATTACCAAGACCCAACAAGTTGGAACCCAGAGCAAAATCAGTGAGAATGATAGGATACTGTGGTTCAGGATATAGATTATGGGACCCAAAAACAAATGATATAATTGAATCACGAGATGTACGTTTTGATGAATCAAACTACAAATATGAAGAAAATGAGACAAATACTTACCATTATATAGATGATGAAGAATCAACAGATATGGAAAACAATCAAGAGACAGAAACTGATCAGAATACAGAGGAGATCAGGGAAAGTACTGAACAAACTATGGAAAACACTCAAGAGACAGAAACTGATCAGAATACAGAGGAAATCAGACACACAAGAAGACATGTGAAATTACCGGCAAAGTATGATGACTATGATATGTCAAACATAGCATATGCACTAATGTCTGAAGACCCAGTCAGCTACAATGAGGCCATTAAACAAGAAGAATGGAAAGAAGCAATACAAAAAGAGTTAGAAGCACATAAAAAATTAAAGACATGGGAAGAAAGTGATCTACCAGAAGGACACAAGGCTATCGACACAAAATGGGTATTTCGGACTAAAGCAGATAACACCAAGAAAGCCAGATTAGTCGCAAAAGGTTTTCAGGAGGAAACTACTCAAAATGTATACGCACCAGTAGCAAGAATGACTACAGTAAGGTTATTTTTAAATAAAGCAGTTCAGGAGGAATTACCTATCAAACAGCTTGACATACCTACAGCGTTTTTAAATGGAGAATTAAACTCAAACATATATATAAAGTACCCTGAAGGACTACAGAATAAGACAGAAGGAAAAGTTTTAAAGTTAAAGAAAGCTTTATATGGACTGAAAGAAGCTCCACGTTGTTGGAATGAAAAATTAAGCAAGTTCTTAACACAAAATGGACTAAAACAATCTCAGAGTGATTTCTGCTTATATACAGGACAAGATGTTTATATACTTATATTTGTGGACGATATATTAATAATTGGAAATGGACAAAATATTATACAGAAGCTAAAAGAACAATTTCAAGCTAAGCATATGGGAAATATAAATAAATTCTTGGGAATGGAAATAACTAAAACCAAAGATGGAATAAAAATAAAACAAACACAAATTATAGAGAAAATTTTATTGAAGTTTCATATGCAAGACTGTAAAGGATGTAATACACCTATGGAAGAAGTTAAAAATAAATCAAAATGAAGAAGTACTGAATAACATTCCATATAGAGAACTCATCGGGTCACTCATGTATTTGGCTACAATTAGTCGTCCTGACATAGCCTATGCAACAGGATTCCTTAGTAGATATATGAATCATCCAACTTCAACACTGTGGACAGCCGCGAGAATCTTGAGATACCTGAAACAAACAAAGCACAAAGGATTAGTATACAGAAGAGAAACTAATAATATATTACTAGCCTTTTCAGATTCTGATTGGGGAGTGAACAAATGGATCGTAAGAGCGTCAGTGGAGTTGCAATATTTCATCGAGGCAGCCTGGCCAGCTGGACTTCCAAGAAGCAGACTTCAGTCGCATTGTCAACAGCAGAATCCGAATATATTGCAGCAGCTCTATCTGTAAGTGAAATTGTCTACATTAGAGAAGTGTTAAAAGACTTACATTGTGATAAAGACTTAACCTGTTCTTTGTTTATTGACAATCAAAGTACAATTAAAATGATAGAAAGCTATGAAAACAGTAAAAGATCCAAACATATTGATATAAAAGTTCATTTTATAAAAGACATAGTAAACAAAGGTTTAATTACATTGAAATATGTGTGTACTAATGAAAATAAAGCTGATATACTTACCAAATCATTGTCTCAAGTTAAACATAACTATCTTTGTGAAACACTTGGTTTGTACGAAACGTAGATTATAAGATGTTCAAACATTGTTTGTATTTGTTGTTAACTTAGCATGCTTTGTATTACTTGGATATTTGTAACATGTTTTAGTAAACATTTTCTTTAAATATGTAAGATATAGAGAGGTTATATTTTTCTGTCAATGTCAAGTTAACCATTTTAAATGTCAAACGTCATAATGACAGATTGTAATGTTGCCATTTTTATAAAATAAGGATGTGTTCAATATCAAGTAAATTTTTATTGTTTTGTATAAGATTGTAAGAAAAAAAATTAGACTTGATCTTGAGCGGGGGTATTGGAATACTACCATAGATTAAGTTACTATTTTATCTGTGGTCGTCACCGTCACTATGACAGGAAGTATCTGTCATCCTCCCTTCTTCCGGTGAGCTTTGATAATGGCGTGCGTAGTGGATCATTATAATGTGCAGTAAAATAAGTATAACGCTAATAAACATTCTGTCTGAATTATTGGGGCTTTCATTTAATCAACATTTCTAATAACCTGTCCCATTTCTTCATCCTCTTCAATTTTAATTAGACTAAAAACTTCAGCTAGAAACTCTTCAACATTGAAACACACAAGAGGTTTAGATAGTACTCATAATTCTTCGTCGAAAGGATAAAACTTGGCTAGATCTAGAACTTGAGTTTTTTCCCCACGTTAAGCCCCATCAAGTCGCTAGCCAGAATGTGAAAAGGCTATGCCACCTGTAGACAAGTACACTTAACCTGATTTCGTTACCTACCCTCACATCGCTCATTTAATATAGCTAAGTTAATTCAGACCTTATTGCTCTAAGATTAAGGTTAAATTTAGCATGCTCAGAGAGGAAGCAGAGATCTTTTCAAATGCGTTTGAAGTCATCCTTTGAGTTGGAATGAAATGCTACTTCTAATAGTGACGTAATTTTTGTCATGTGGTCTATGATGTTTCTGACATGGTTTGAATGTTACTTCTAAGTTATGTAATCGGGAAGGGAACGCTGTAGGTACATACTATCTGACTAATAAAATCGACAGTGAAGCTGTTGTAATAATACACCATTAAGAGATTGAATAAAATTTTTACAAGTCCATGGGCCAGTACATGTCAGAAAAATGGTGTAAATTGTATTAACATTTATTAATTTCCCAAAACAAACCACAAGAATAAAGCTAAATTAGTACTCGGAATATTATCTGATGAAAAACGAGAAGGCTTAGCCGTTCATTCTTCATAAATATTTAAGCCGAATCTTGAAAATTCTCTGTTTTTAATAGCCTCAAAGGATTTAGGATTAAATCGGAGTTTATAGAGCTAAAGTCTTTTAGAGAGAGATTTCAAGAAATAAAATATCTCGCCTTTTGTTTTGAAGGAGTATTTATTTCTTAAGTAGTTCGTAAGATTTGTGAGGGAAGATAAGCTTCGGTGTCGACAGTTCTGACAATACTGATAACTTTCAGCGCAATTGTTTATGAAATAAATAAAGCTGCTGAATACGTCTGAATACTATTTTGTATGATACAAATGGATCGTAAAGTGACACTGGATGATTTTAAATAAGCCAAATCAAGAATCGTTTGCAATTTCCAACTCCAAAATAAGACATATTTCTTATTTCCTAGCTTCATATGCAAAATTAATGACGTTAGTCGTGGTGGCCTAATGGGTAAAGAACCAACCTCTCAAGCATGATTATGGGTTCTAATCTAAGTCAGGCAAGTACTGATGTTACTTTTCGAAGTTTTTATGTACTTTCTAAACATAAAAGACTAGGCAGATATGCAAAAGTAATGACATACGCTTTAGTGTTTCACCCTCTAACGGTTTATCAGCTGTTTATTCCAAAGACATTTTATCTTCAACCAGGTGAAAGGTCTCACTTTTATAACTTAGCTTCTCGTGGTAATTACGATAACATTTAATTAAAACACATCATAAGTTAAAATTAATCGGCGCAGTTAATATGTCAGCTAATAATAATTAACAACTGTTGCTTTTATTGCTTGTATTTACGGAGTTACTTTCTCTGTTACACCAATATTTTGCTCAGCTGTTGGTAATTAATTTGATATCTTTCCGAGCTGATTTTTCCTGGCATATTATTAATAAATATTTTCTTGCTCACCGCAATCCACAGATATCTATCATCATCTTTCTTAGGTTATCCGTATTTATCTAAGATAAAGCCAACAGGCAGTTTACTTTTTCCCTTAGCAAAGGTCGTCTAAGATGCTTCATCTATATTCTATGTTCTATCCTTGTATGTATCTGTCTACATTTTGTACAAAACCTTTCGAACAAAATACCTTTCCATTCAAGTTTTAAAACAGACAAATATTACCATAGTATTCCTACACCATAGTTATCTTTTCCCCAAACTACCCACAAGTTAAGTTCTCGTACAAATGAGCGTAGTTCTTCAAACTAAGAAGTCTACTTCCAGCTCGAGCCATTCGAGGCATTGTGTCGTTATGCGGCGCAGCTCACGTAGAAACGAGGCAAGGGGTCAAGTGCTGAAGTACTCGATAGAGAAAAGTACTCGTAATTTATTTTCACTCGTCACTTCGACTAATACATTTATTTTATGTTGGTAAGTATTTATATGGTAAAGGTATGGACAGGAAAGGTATAGTCAAAGTAATATTTTTATTTCAAATAGGCCTATGAAAGCTCTTTTGAAACGTCAAACTAGTTGCACGGGCACAGAGAGTCGATCTTATAGAGAAGAACAGGCAAGAAACTCCATAGACACTCTTAAAAAAATACAATCGTTTTCAAGCTATTCCTTAGAGAAGTTATATATTGTTTTATATGGGTTAGTATTTTTTTTATAGAATTTCATTATGACATGTGATGCTGTACAGTAATGTTAGATTGTGGGGCTAAAAACGGCCTTTTTTTTTAGCGACGTAAAATCATCAAATGACCCCTCCCGCTGTGGGTTAGCAGCGGTGAGGGAGTGTCAGACTCTTACTGACTAAAATCGTCGTGTTCCGTCATAGGCCTTTTATGTACCAGGGCCGCGGTATCTCTTTCGAACAACCCGCAGCCCCGGCAGGTAATCTGAGATTTATAAATATTTACAACGTGTTAGATAATTACTTATGCAATTTTCTCTGATAGATAATCTTAACGGTTAAGCATTAAATCAGTTATGATTTTATGATTATGCAAATTGAATATTGACTAATTAACATTTTATTATTAGTAAACAGTAGTTAATGGAGCTATAAGTTTCATATATTGCGTGTCATCGTGGATGACAGCTGTCAATCTAAAGATAAAATTATTTACGGATTTTTAATTATTTTTATAGCCAATATTTTTTGCATAAAAATGCTAAAATCAAATTAATATTTCGTAATGAAGAATATTTGAAAAATGTTATTTAATTTAATTATTTTTTGACCAATTACGAGTGAGACTGAAATAGGGGTTTCAACATATAGTATACGTAGGAATACTTGCGACTATTTCCGTGACAGTTTTGTACGACGATTTTTCGTTTTGTAATATTATGTCAGATCTTAGAGAACTTACTTTTGGTACTACGTTTATTTATGAATATTTCTATACTCTTAGGAAGATGATCCTTTACGATGTTTTTTTTTATACTTGATTAACCCCTGTTTTCACTCATGTCTTGAAAAGCTACTTACCTTAACAGGTTTTGATCTATCTCTTGCTCATATTCATCCATAACTCTTCAGCTATTTATTTGTATTTTCGTGAAAATGTTATTTACTACTGAAATTCACATTTATCAATTTATTTATAATTACTTCTTGTACTAATTCACGTTCATGTTTCACACTTTCGGTTTCATGTCTCAGAACAAATTATAACTGATTTCTCGCTAATTGTGTTAATGTCAAGATGGTGAAAAGTAATTGATTTATCAAACTCATTCACGCTACTATTCGAATAGAAGTTGAAGTTACCGGCATTTTGATTGATTGCAGAAATAGTTGTGTTTATTATTCACCTGCCTAACTTAGGTATTACAATTTACATGTCTCTCTGTTTTCCGCCTGTGGTTTTTTAAACGTCCCGAAAGGAAGTTAGACCCTGGATAAAAAAGCTGTCCTTTTCCACCTTCCATGTCCACATACTTATCTCCATGCTTAATTACATTCTCCTTCATAAAGTTGTACCATTTTGCAGTTTTATCTCTAGATCAGCTGGAATGCAGACAACCCCACAAACTATTTTACATAAGAACACACGCTATGCACGATATACTAAATAAATGCCAACGTATATATACCTACACAAATAACAATTATATTATGCAGTACAAGACTTAATACTGCCTATATCATTACTAAAATTATAAATGCGAAAGTAACTCTGTCTGTCGCGATTTCACGCCAAAACAATTGAAACGATAATTGGTACAGTCTGACCGTTTTTGTGTCGTTTGCGGTTGCTGTCAGTCAGTTCTCTTGAAAACTGACAGCTGTCAACTGCATACAACATTTGGTGCCCCTACACAGAGTCTTGAGCCTGAGAAAAGATATAAGCTACGTCTTTTCCCGGGTGCGGGAAGTAGTTCCCTCAGGACGCGAGTGAAGCCGTAGGGTACCTACAGCTTGTTACACAATAATTAGTACAAGCTATACGCAGTCGGAATGCATTGTATGCAAGACTGTTCCGGGTGCATAGTGTGAAATTCCTCGTTGGTTAATTTGGTGCGTAATGCACCGCCCTAATGCAAGCTGAGTTTAGAATAACACTTACCTAAGTAGTTTTGTTTGAGTGCAAATGTCAAGTTAATTTTGGTCAGCTAATTACTGAAACTGTTGATGGTATTGTAAAGAATTTGGTATCAAATATGAGTCTAAGAACTCATCATCCTCATCCTCCGAGCCTTCTTCCCAACTATGTTGGGGTCGTCTTCCAGTCTAACCGGATGTCTGAACGAGTCTAAGAATGTCGGAATGAGTCTAAGAACTATACAAAGCATAGGCTTTGAAATAATGGTCGATGATTGAATTGAATATAAAGCCGACCCCACGGGTTAGCCCTTTCACCAAGAAGGATAAGGGCAAGAAGGAAGATGATAATGACGATAGGCCATGAACCCCGAAGAAAAACAAATAAAAATATGAAGCATTACACTAAAACCTTAGCTTGCCACACAAGTGTGGTGTCATTAGCACGACTAATTAGCACTAACATTAACGCCCGCCAACTAGACTGTTATGCACGACATACGTGCAGTTTACTTCACGTTATGTTTTCTTGGGAGAATATTTTGACTCCAAAATAGAACTGACGGAAGTCTGAGTTCTTGGCGTTTTCAGACCACCAACTTGTAATGATTTTTTTTTATCTTGTAGTAATGAATGCTTAGAGTAGAGCGAGAGGGTTGATCGAATTTTCAATGAACCCTTAAAAAAAGTTAAGACTTAAATAAAATTAAATGCTACCGCTACTACAATGTAGCTGTAGCATTTATTTTATTTTTTTGAATGTGATTGGATAAACCCCTGAAAACTGTTGTAGTAATTATATTTTTTTTTCAGCTTGCCTCAAATAGCTACTCAAAAATATCCTTACATGTTATAAATCTTTAGTTTTTATCTTCGGTTCACATAGTTGTTTCTATTAATTAACTAGCTTTTGCCCGCGGCTTCGCTCCCGTCAACTGACTTCTCTACTTTACCCTATTTTTTTTTTCATAAGAACCTTCTCCTGACAATAAAGAATTAGCCAATAAAGAATCGGTCCAGGCGTTGTTGAGTTATGCGCTTACCAACACATTTTGCGATTCATTTTTATGTTATAGATACATCTCATTATCTCTCTTATTAATGTACGTTGACCGTCTTACCATGGACACAAAAATATTAATTTTCTTTTCCTCTGTCCTTTATAAATGAAAGCAGTCTGACCATCTCGTGTAATCCTGTAATCGGCTTATGATTTTCAGCTGAAGTGATGATACGACTCTTTGCTTTAATATTTATTACATTAAAGTTCTCTTTGCTAATAAAACTGTTTTCTTGTTTCAGGTAATACGAGTTTCAGTAGTCTGAAAGTTTAGTAATGGAGGGTACGAGTAGTTTGATGGTACTTTCGTGGTTTTTTAAATGGAACGGCTGAAAGGTAAACATGAATTAAAATTAAGTTTTTAAGTAGTTTTACGATCATTCACATCCCATCATCACAATATCGCAGTCCACTGCTGGACATAGGCCTCTCCATCCTTACGATCATTATTACATAACTTTTCAGATATCTCACATAAATTCTGTTATTAATAACCAAGACATCGATTTCACAATATATTCCTATTTGTTTTGTCACCAAATAACTTGGCCAGTCCTAAGTTAGCTACTAATGACTTCACAATAGTCAAATGGTAGACAAGAATGGCATTTGAAAGGAAACTGTAATCTCAACAAGTCCACTAGGTTAGACTTTCACCACATAATTTGACTAAAGATCTATCATACACATAAAAATCTATGCCTAATATATTAATTTCAACAACCATCTGAATATTCGCGTAAATACAGCGATCAAACCATTGATTACGACCAAATAGATTCTAGCCATCGTTGGGTTAGATTCAGCCAATAGGTTGTCGAAGTGAAGCGACGGTCGGCCTTCGATCCTGATTGGTTGATTAGGCCCGAACTCATGTGGATTCGGGAAGAAATTATTTAGATTTAAATTATACTGGAATTTACAATTACTATTAGGCCCAAATTCACTGATAATATAAACGACCGTTTTTCAAAACTACTGTTTACTTATGTTCAGGTTTTCAGTGAATTTGGACTTTTAGTAGGTACACCTTATACCTTAATACTTCAAGCAATTTTCATAGTGTTATATATGCTAGCATATTACTTATCAAGTTAACTGTTTCTTTCTTCTCTTTCTATTCGATTGGTCATAGCCTTGCTTGCCTACATCAAATATTAGGCTTACAAACGAACAGATTATTGGGAACAAAAATCAATCTACTAAAGTGTAGGTATATTTACTAACAAATACATTTAAATCGATGTTATTGCAAGCTACTTTCGATTTAAAACGAAATTCAATTCGATTGAAATATTCAGAGTACTTTCACATACACCTGTAGTGCTTTTATATGAATTAACTTATCCGAATTCTGGACATCTGGCTATTTGCGAAATTATATTGTTGAATATATTTCTGGTGCATTTTCTGACGTTATCAATGTTGGCTTCGGTTGCATTGCATGTTATATTAAGCTGAAAATATGAAATATTAAAATGAATGAAGTAGTTTAATAGTGTTACTTTCTCCAGTTTTTTTTTTATATTTTATATAGCTTGATCTGAATAAGTCATTCTGTAGGAACATTTGGTGTAGGTATATGAAAACTAAAACACCATGCGTAAAATCTCAATGAACCCTCAAAATTGATCAGATAGTTTTGCGCCCTTACAACACTTTTATACAATGCTTTTATACTCGATTTTTCCAAACAACACGTATCTGCAAAAATCCGTCAATGTCAAAGAGCTGTTACTATCAAAAACTCACAAAACGTTTTTCAAAAATCTCCCTCGTAATAAAAAGCTATCTCCAATCTCGATTACAAAATTCAAAATTCAACCAGCGAACATTGGAATCCTTTTAAAAAGTTGCCAGTGTTTGGTCACAAAATTAATACTCGTCCAAACAGTGCGCCCGCGATTTTTATCGGTAAGAGCTCGCGCATACCACAAACTTTTAGTCGGCCGATAGTTGATTTGGGCTCATAAATCAGTATGAAGATGAATGGAAGTGCACACGTAACACCGATCAGGTCTTTGTTTGGTACCAGACTGAATAAAAACTTTGATTAAATTCACGATCATCATCATCTTCCGAGCCTTTCCCAACTATGTTGGGGTCGGCTTCCAGTATAAACAGGATGTAGCTGAGTACCAGTGTGTTACAAGGAGCGACTGCCCTATCTGACCTCCTCAACCCTTTTACCCGGGCAACCCGATACCCCTTGGTAAGACTGGTTTGATTAAATTCACGATGATTTAAAAAAAAATCTACCAACAACAGGCCGACTGTCGCCCGACTAAAAGTTTTTAGTGTGCGCGGTTTAAGTGCTCAGATGCAATTAAACTGAGATCAACTGGGTGTCAAGGCAGCTGACACGTGGGGCCAAGAAACTAGCGATAATGTGCTATGTGCATTCTTAGTGATTAGGGGGAATATAAATTAATGTTCGGTTGACTCGTTTGTATTAGGTCTTGTTTGGTTATTTTAATTAAATTGTGTGTTTGAGGTCAAAACTGATTAGAGCCTCGACAATTCTGAAGAACGTTTTTGTAAATTCAATTTATGTTTCTTCAGCGAAGGATCATTTATTTTATTAAGTCACTTTAAAAGTTATCTTTTATTTATCTATTTTAGCATTGCTATTTACATACACAGCAGTGAAAAAATAGATTAATTCCAAAAAGTTCATAATATAAAAAATCGTTACTGGTAGGAGCGTAAGTGAAGGAGTTAGAATGGCCCCTTGGTCCTTGAAAAATAACAGAGTAATAATACCAGAGTCGTTTAGGTATATTTAATTCTAGTACTAATTCCCAATTTATCTTGCTTATTTCAATACAGTAGAACTAATGAAACAATCACAAATGGCTCGTATATCGCTCAATTACTGAACACTGCGTATTTATTAGCCAGTATCCAATTTAAACGTAATTACGTACATAAATTGGAATCCACGGTGACATTTAATTTTAGTTAAGCATATGTACTAAAATAGTGTTTGGTGTTAGAAATTGACAGTTTGATTAGAAAATTAGATGAAGCAAAAACTAACATGCATTTGGTATTACATTAAAAAATCAAGGAATAATCTCTAACATGGCCCATGTTAGAGAATATTTCCAAATGCTTCAGTAGATAGATTACAAAAATAACACTTTGAAAAACCGTCAACTATCATATTCAGAAGCTATGAACTAAATTAATCCTTCGCTAAAATATTCTGTATCATTTTACGACAATTTTTAGTCCACTATCAACATTGAGAACTTATAGGTACAAGACAAGAAAATATGATTACAAGTCTAACATGAAAGTCACAGTTCGCTGTTCTCATAGCCCCAAATAAAAATGGAAGCGGCTTACGAAGTGACATCGACTAGCCGGCTTACGACGGCTTTGCCGCTCACGAAGCCTCAGCCGTGTAGCTTTCTACTTATTACTATTATATTTCATAATGGATAACCAGGAAGGCTGTTCAAAAGTTACCTCGTAGTAATAATTTGTAATAAGATACCTATGTGTTGACTTTGCTTTTGAGTTTTTTGGTGGCTATCATGAAAAGGTATATTTTAAATGAAGGCTCAATCTCTTAAAGTACAGTCATCCTCCGAGCCTTTTTCCCAAACTATGTTGGGGTCGGCTTCCAGTCTAACCGGATGTAGCTGTCTCTTAAAGTACGGTATGGTAAAAAATATATCAAAAACGTATTGTGTGTATCACGCAGTCGAAATAAAAGTCAACATTTTTTATTTCAATAGGCCTGTAGATGCTGTTCTTCTTCTTCTTTCGAGTCGATGACATGTCATATGTTGAGACTACACTATGTCAGCCAATATGCCGCCACAGCGAGAGCACGGCCGGATGCGCTCATTAAGTCCTCCCGCGAGCAGGTTTCAGGGCACAGTGGACATGCGATTAGGTGGGACATCGTCTGCACGGCAGCCCCGCACTCGCACCCAAGGTCCGCCCCGCCCGCGATGCTGTTTTAAAATATAAAGCTAATTGCACGGTTGCAAAAAGTTGGTCTCAAAATTAAAATCAAGGTATTGCCCTATAAAAACAAAAAAAGATCACCCAATCATTGACATTACATAAGTCAAACACTTATTATTCAAATTCAAAATTTTCGTACGTTACAACGCCAGCCAATCACACAGGACGTGACATGCAGACGATACGTCAAGGTCGGCGGGAAGCGCGTGCGCTCATGAATCATCTGATCGTAACCGCTTTGTTGTAGTGTGGGTGATTAGTTATGCATGTGGGTTACCTGTGTTTACTATTGTTGTGTTTAAAACAAGCCTAGTCTTTTGATGATGCTTTGACATCTGTAGGTGTGACTGCTAGATGTACCTAAACTGTTAAGTATCATAGTAAAAAGATGAATAGGTAGATGGGTATCAGTAGCAAAGGTTTTAGAAATAAATCATCAAAATGTTTACTATACTTGCATAAATAAATAATTTTTCATTTCCATTGCATAAATGGCTTGTCAAAAATATCATTAAAATCGACTGGGAAATGGTCAAGCAGATAATATGCCAATTGCTAGATCATCAATTTTTGTTATAAGCAAAAGATCATATTTGGTTCATCATACAATGGTTTCTTACCACTTAAAACAATCTAATACTTTATTTTCTAAGCAGAGTATGCTAATTTACGAGTATTATACTGCTGAACTTGGCAAAAACAGTGACTGATATTTATTATGCAGCAGTAACATTAGTATGTACTGCAAAGGAAGTGTTTCCGAGTCGACACGCTTTCTTCAGATGCATAGCTAAATTACGTGTAATGCAGTTATGTAAACAGACGAAACATGCATACGTATAATATCTGTGTATATTGTACTTTTTATTCAGCATTTGTCTGCCGCATCTAAATGGTCTAATGAACAGAAATAGCACTTAAATGGTGTTAAAAAGCCACCAAAAGAAAGGCAAGAAAAAGTATGTTACCTATAGAAAATATTAGAAGAGAATACAACCCATGAAGTTTCTAAGTAAATGATAGTTTCTAGCCGGCTGTGTAAAATTCTCGTACATACATACCTCGATCTTATGAAAATTCTTCCTATAACTAATATTATAAATGAGAAGGTATTTTATTTATGATAAAACAATATGCTACTTGTGAGATGAAGGTAGATAGAAGACTATGAAAAGAGAAAACATGCTACGCCTACACCAAATAAGATTGGAAAAGGGCAGGAGGACGATGACGATGAAAACACAACAAGTGCTTGGAGACAATTATAGGCTTATTTTTACCCAACAACCTCATTAGAAAATGTCACATATGACGTCTTACGGCTAGTTAACGAATCAGCAACGGCGCGTAACAAAGTCCTTGTAAATAATCCGAATATCCGATGTACTAAACAGATTCCACTAAATTCAATTACGGAAGCGAAATTTTGCGTATTCCAGCTACAATAGGGTTTCGGTTACACATCGCGTTAACGCTAAATATATCGAAGATACTAAGTCTTCTAAGTTCGAAGTAATTAACCAGAATATTAAATTAGTATTTGGAGTTTGTTGTAAGCACCTACGTAACGTGTCGGATGTGGTATTACGCCCACTTGTTTGTAAATTGTTGGGAATTTTGGTAGGTTTCGTTGGGGAATATAGGATTTTAGTATATTGTATTGAAAGGTGTCTTTATCTAGAAGTAATAGCTACAACATTATAGTAATCTGTGGTAATAGTTTTGAGATGATAGTGACCAGAGCGATGTGGAAGAAGACGGTCCGAGTAAAAATGGATTAAATACGGGACAATGATAATATTGTAAATTAATATATTTGAAAAACTTTGCATAAAATAATGGATGACTGTGAACATGAAGTTTAGAACTATAGATAGTTCGCATTTTTCGAAATCAATTCAAGTTAAGAATTTTCCTCAGGCGAAAAACAAGTTAACTAAAAGTAAAGCCACCTAGTCTATAAGTATTACAATAAAACTAACCAAGTGGTTAATAGTTAATATATGCATTAACTAACAGCATTGCGTGTAACCACGTGCCCTGTCTAAGTTTAGAGTCTGTGGTCAGACGGGTATATCGCGTGACCGGCTAGCCTGGGTAATGCTTGTAAATTGTACGTTTGTTACTTGTTTCATTTACTGTATTGTGGACACATTATCTATTTTCTGGATCTGGCTTTAATCTGATAATACAAAGATTGTAAAACGTGTCCCCAGCGTTAGTTGTACCCTCTTACTTGTCTGGAGACAATAAGTATGTGCTACAAAGCTACAAACTATATGGACTAAAAACCTCACAGTTAGGTACGAAAAATAGGCAAAATGATATAAAAATCTTGGAAAACTTTATTAACTGACTCCCCAAAAAACAATGCATGTTCTCAAAACGATGGCGTATCCTATTTTTTTTTAACAAATCCGTTCATAAAAATATTTCCACACATCGTTAAATGCCATAACGAAGTGGACCACCCTACTAACTCAACCAACACTAAAATAAAAATTCACTCCTACCAAAATTAAAATATTAACCGACCATTTTCCACTAAATAACATCATTATGTTACGTCACGCCAAACGGCCGGACTACCAACATAATAATATCATGTTTGATGCAACATGCTTATACGGGCGGTTGGCAGCATGCCAGCAACAAAACCCGGTTAACCGTGGTGACACATGTCGACAAGACCGGGTGGATGAAATTAGATCCGTGTTTTTGACTTTACTTCAGTTGTTGGTCGTTTCGGGGAAGTATTAATTGATTCGTAGTAGGTTTTCTTAATAGTGTGGACTCGTTTGTGTTAGAACTTTTTTAGTTTATGTGAGAAATTGGTTCTGTACAAAAGGGACTTTCTTTGGAAACCATTAGGTGACAAAAAATAAATGTCCTAATTTCTTGAAATATTTTTCTCAGAGTTGAGATTTTCTAGAGAACTATTTTTTTGTTCGTTTATTTCAGGCAATTAGGGACCATAAAACATACTATACATAAATAATTAACATTACAATACTTATAAACAATTAAAATATATGTAGATACCTACGTGTGAATATAATTTTTGTGATAACAAAGCTCAATCGCTTTTGCCTCTTCATTAGAGTATTATGATGAAGGAACAGTAAAGGACAATGGGCACAAATATATGGGACCTGGTATACCCCACCAATAGGAATGTCATATATATCATTGGATAGGCCTTTTTATGTAGAACAATATTTACTATGACAGCTTTGCTGAAATGTTTGTCCGTTCTGAGATATAGATAAAAAACTGTGCAAAAGTTAGAACTAAGTAATCTATTGATACCTCAAGTTTTTAAAGGAAAATCTAAGTACTAATAACTTTAAGTCTTGTAAGTACTACTGTGCCCGTTAGGATCCATAATTGTTACTATTATGTAGCATTTCAACCTTTTATTGTACCAACTGGATGTTGGGCGTACTGAGAAACTGCACCAATAGGAAAGTCATACATATCATTGGAGGATAGGTCTTTTTAACTGGAACAACATTTACTATGACAGCTTTGTTCTATTGTTTGTCCGTTCTGAGATATAGATAACAAACAATCTTAAAACTGATGCTAATCAATACTGTAATCTGATTTTCTTTCATACAAGACTTACACTTAGTAGTTCTTAGATTTTCCTTTAAAAACTTGAGTTATCAATAGATTACTTAGTTCTAACTTTTGCACAGTTTTTGATCTATATCTCAGAACGGACAAACATTTCAGCAAAGCTGTCATAGTAAATATTGTTCTACATAAAAAGGCCTATCCAATGATATATATGACATTGCTATTGGTGGGGTATACCAATCTGCCCATTGTCCTTTATACGGCCTGGCCTAGGCAGTAGTTTATCAACTAATCCGTTATTTATAAGTGCCTGAAATATACAACATTATTGCAAATACAATTTACTAACTAGCACAGACAAAATGGATAAACAGATAATCGCCGTCTATTTACACGTACGCCCTTCACAAAATCAAGCTAATTTTAATATTCAAAATTCCAATTATTCTGTCGTAGATGTCAATGTAAATGGAGGTTTAATTTCTTCGTTATTTTCGAATAAAGCTTAAGAACGAACAATTTATTCGGAACACTAAGAGGTATCTTATTTGGAATTCTCAGAGCAACATAAGAAGGACCTATATACCTATAGGTATACTTTTAATCATCATCTGCCTAGTCTTTTCCCCAACTGAGTATCTGTGTTTTACAAGGAGCGACTGACTATCTCACCTCCGCAACCCAGTTACTCTGGCAAACCAAAACCCCTGGCCTGGTTATAAGACTGGTTGTCAGACCTATTAGTTTCTGACTACCTATGTATAAATATAATGTAGTCTATACATACTTTTAATATGAAAGCCATTCTGTCTGTCTGCCTGATTTTATTTCTCGGCATAACTGGTAGATATATTTGATCCAACGTTTGGCCAATATGTGGTCGCAAACGCATGAATCGCCTAGTTAAGCAATAAATCCAAATTGTAATATGAGTTGTGAATTGATAACTGACACTATGTACTTACTAAACGGAAGGCAAGTATCAAATTACTTCGCGAACGCTAAAATTATATGCTGCTGAGTTCATGAATATTTATGATTTCTGGTTTTCGGAACAAATACTGAATTCAAGAAGTGAAGGTTTTGGTTTGTGTGGGAAGACTGTGTGTCTATCATGCCATGAGACAATGCTTAATAGCTATATGTAAGATACATAGTGACGAAATAACATGTTAACTGAAAAATAATAATAATGGAGAAAGTTATTGTTTATTTCAAGATTTTTAGTTATGTCTAGGCTATTGCTTAGTTCACGACTACTTTATCAAAACGGATCCGATCAAGTTGAAATAAAGATGATCATAATAGACCCCAGAGTATTGAAAAACTAGTACAGCGATTGAGAGAGAGAAATATTAAAAACACGTCCTCTAGTTATAATAAGACACACAGTACACAAACCCTTTCTAACAAGACATTCACAACAGACTCAAAACAGGCAAATTCAAATTGAAAATAAACGAGACCCTGTAAGTGCAATTTATCAACCTCACTAACGGGCAATAATCGTGAGCTTAACCAACTTTACATAGACAGCACGAAACTTCATAATATAACGAATTCTAGGACGCACGTCTATCAACAACTTGTTCTGTGGGTGTAACAAGACAGCTTGAACGGCCCGTATTCGGCTGTGACGAGGAGTCAGTAGCAAATGGAGGGCTTAGCTTGTTGTTTGAGAATTTTTTTGTCACAACCACTGGAAGTATGTAATTGGTAGATCGTCCTGGGTCTCGTTAGTAAACGGTAAATCTTATGTATGTACATCCCGGAATATTATTTTTCCAGCGTAAACTCGTCTCGTTTTGGATATTGACTCCATATGTATAACGCGTAAAATTAAATGCGCAAAACCTAAGACACCCCAAACAATTAATAAGAATTCAAAGGTTTGACAAGCTGTTTAAATTCTACAAGCAATTTGTTTATTTCTTGCGCCTGTAACAACGCAAAAGGACTAAATACTCGACCTTTGTTTCGCAACCTCAAAAATATTTGAAGTTAATTTTATTTTATCTCTACCTGTAAATTTATCACAGTTGAACAAAACTAAAACAACAATCAACAGTTAACACTCCATATTCTACCTATTCCATGTTCACACCATACAGGGAGCCGTGTCGCAACAAGTCGCCTTTGTGTCATGATAGTTCGCTTTAATGATGGGAAACTGTTTACAGTTAGTTTTACAAAAAGTAAACAGTATCTGACACGCGGTTGATTTATTGTGCCTTTTAATTAGATGCTCTTAAAGTGTTTTGTGTGCCAAATGGGTTCAGGAAACGGGAATTCTTTCACAAGTTGTCAGATTATGCTACGTCTACACTAATGTTCTAAGAAAGTTGAAAAGTTCGTGTGTTTGTATGTTTGTTTGCTGCAACATGCTAATCTTAGGAACTACTGAACCGATTTGAATAATTCTTTCACTGTTGAAAAGCGACACTGTCGATTCCCGAGTCACATAGTCAATACTTTATCTCCTTACGGGAAGCAATTTCCCTCGGGATGCAGGTAAAACCGAGAAATAGCTACCAGGTATATGTATAATAAACCGGGATAAACCAGTTTATATTTCCGAACTAAAATACATTTTGTTCTCATACCGTTATAAAGTTGTTTCTACAGTCCCCAAAAGGCCGCGAAACATCTTGGTATACGAGAGCTTTATCTTTGAGCACCTTCTTATGATGCTTTGGGAAATAGCGGATGAAGTGGCCCTCGGGTTGAAAACACTCGTATTTGTCGATTAAATGTTTTCCTTTTATTTTTTGAGGCTAATATTTTCGTCGGATGCTTAGATTTTTTGTTATTTAACTGCGATTTTGGAGGTACGGAGTAAGAGCTAATGTCACTGGTAGTTTTAAAACTCGTCCAATTACATATATTAGGCTAAAGCTGTCAAAAGTATAAGCTACAAGAGTAGATTGAGTGAATTCTGGCTCTACCACCGACCCTGAATTTTGATCTCCCGCCAGCAGTTTCAACTTTCTGTGATAAATGAGCTATCTAAACCTTAAAGATTTCAAACCGGACCAGCAGTCCCTGATGTATTGCCCAGTAGCTCCTTCAAGGAAACAAACTCCTCAGCTTATAATATTAGGACAAACAAACGCAGTAAAAAATCTATTTTTAGATACCGGAATCCTACTTATTAAATTAAAACAACCACACACCACATAAATACCTATTGCTTACATATACGCAAGAAAAACTATCTAAAGCCGTCTATTCACAGCACGTTAAAACAATCGATAGTGCGACCTCCTGCGACAATCGTTGAACTTGTGGCGGGCAAGTTCAGTGTGATCCGCACTTGTGAGGTATCGTATTCATCGTACGACCGTATGACTGCTTCGTGTCTTATGTTGAGCGTAATGAGTATTAGATAAGGGTTTGGATTATGGTGTTTTGTGTTCTAGTTTCAGCTAAAATAATAGTTTTACGGGTACGTTTAAGTGAGTAATATAGTTATTAGCTTCTGCGAGCGGTATCCCGCGTCCTATAGAAACTGTGTATTCGCATCGGGATAAAAACCATTGCCTTCCACGATATATAGCCTATCTAGCAAATACATTTTTTTTTCATTCGAATCAGCACTTCCTTGCGATGTGATGAACGGGTACAATCAAACAAATAAACTCTTTAGCTTTATTATATGTATAAAGTCAGATGTCACAAACTTTAAACCACTTAAATTATGATGTATGTCAATTTTTATGTTAACATTACACCATTTTGATAACAACCATAACAAAAGAACCATTATGCACGTAATTTGGAATGCATGACAAGACTTGTACGTTACTCAACTCTCACTAAAATAATTGATAAACAACAGTAATAGTAAACACGGTGAAACCTGACGTTTACTCAGATAAAATGCTTAGATATGAGCAAAAAATATATGCCGCACCATTATGTAGGAGGAAGTTTGTTATCTGTTCATGTCAAGACAATTACTACGGTTTGTCGTCGAACGCAACGTGCATGGGAATCTTTATTGCATTTAGAAGCACGTACATTTTTAGATAACGTTCAATTTTTTATGACGTCATGAGATTGTAGAACAATGGTAGGTCATTTTTAAAAATAGTATCTATTTTTTACTCGTGTATACTAACAGATGATTGTGTTACTAAAATAGTTTATTTTATTTTTGAGTGTGAGTTAACTAGGTACTGCAGACGTTAAAAATCTAATAGGACTTAGTTACAAAACTACCAGTGGCTCCATAGAAATCACACATACCTATAAAAGGCAAAACTCCCAAGTTTATAGATACTTAGAACAGATCAAAAACAAAGTATTTTCCACACTAAACAGCATAAATGAAAAGCATGATATGAATCTGCGATCATCAAAAGCGATTAGCAGATAGCATAACGATAAACGTACTCAATTAGCTTCATTTCTCAGAAAACTTGCGAAGAATTCTAACTAAGATGATCCGCTGTCTACAACAGACAAACAATTTTCCCGATAATATAAATGGCAGATACTTTTTCGTTTCTACAACATTTGTTTTCGTAAATCTTCTGTGAAAGTAAAAATCACATGAGATTTGCGAAAATCAGCCAGCTGAAAGGGTATTTAAAGATAAGACAACTGACAACTGAAATCTTCTATTCGTTAAATAAAACAATATGTTTCAGAGCTTCTTAGACATTATTACATAATGCTAGAAAGGTACTAGTCAAGACGGGATATCAAACATCCTAATTAATTTCATCGAGTCTATTTTGACAGCTGTCACTTTGACATTTAGTGTTCCAGGAAAAACATGTTATCCAACAGAACTAATTTTAATTTAGCTTTCTGAGTAAATTACTACAAAACGTGCCCATTTAAATTGTATTTTGCAAGTAGAGGACGTCAAAAGGTTATCTTTTAACAAAATCCTTGTAATGTAATGTATCATCGTATAGCGTGACGTAAGCTTAGTGCGTTATTGTTAAGTGAATGCAATTAGTGTAGTTACTGTGAATAGAACATACTGTATACTGCAGATGACTGGAGGATGATTCACTATTGCTAATAACCGGTATTTATAAGCTAAGGACGATATGTTTTATGGGCAAGGAAATAGAGTGTGCCTCGTAAAGTTATGATTCAGAAGCACTTCTCCTCTGACAAACACACATTTCGAAACAATATCAATATACTCAAACAATTTGCGATGTTGTTTTAAACAATTATTTGAACATTCCTATTCTCGAAAGTATTTTTTACCAGACTACGGAGGATTATTTCAACGACTTTTAAGTCACATGGAATCATTATTTTTCCATCTTTTTCAAGCTGTAAATCTACATAGGTAATTATGCCATGCAGTCATAAGTACATACAAACTGACTGGATCCTTATCTCATACAACGAAGTTGACCTTCGATCGCCTCTAAATACATAAGCCACATAAATATGTAGTAGGGAGATCAAGTATGTATGCTATGCACATACAGATAAGAGAAGCTTATAATGGTGCTCAAATTCTTAATACAAAACAACAAAGAACGCTATCATGTTATAAGTTTGTATTTAGACGAGATGTCTTATGTAAAGAAACTACCCTTTCGCTATAAACGCTATGCTATGCTATGAATCTTCCATTTTGAAATATCACCTCAATAACAGGTAACAGGCTCGCTACCTAAAAACGTAACACGTAGGACATTAAGAGCGTGTACGTCAACCGCGCGCCATTTGGCCTAAAATGGTACTTTTCAAACAACTGTTTCTCAGTAACTACTTATCCTATAACTATGTTATTTTTTAATAACGCAAGGTAATTTCACTGTCTATATAGTTAATTGAACATAAATTTCAATTTGTGTAGTTTAAATACTTAAAACCCCTATAACGTAACAGATGTTTTATAAAATTCCCGTTCAGCGTCTATTTCGAAGCTTAAATTCATGTGAAAACAGTGGCAAATCTAATTATATTTATTTTTTTACTCATAGACGAAATCCCCATGCCTATAGTTAGTTGAAAACATTTTTTGATTTAGGTCTCTATCTTTCAGAAAAAAATATTTTAACAATGTGAAAAATTGTGAATTTCAAATGCTTTTTTTACCTATTTATCTTACTTAATTTAATATAACAATTATTTACTATAGTAATATAACTCTTTCTTTAAAACATAAACTTTATATTATAATTTAATCTCTCGTTTTTATTTTTTTATAAATTATTTAAAAACTACTATAAAACGCTGCACGCGAGTCAACTCAAACCAGACCGCCGCAAGGCTTCACAGAGAGAGGACGTGTCGCTCCGTCACATCGCGTAGGGTGAATAACCTCTGCCGTGGATACCGAGAATAGAGTACATTTCAAGCGCGACCAACAAATCTTGATACATTACTATTTTATTTAAAGCTCAATTTTGAAGCATATTTTTTTTATCCATTGAGTTGAAATTTTGTTTGAATGTTCAGTTTTAATGACAATGTATGATTCTATATCCAATATGGCGGTATACCCAAGATGGAGAAAAAAAATGTTTTTAATGCATTCCTACGATATGGGTATCAAATGAAAGGGCTTGCTATGAATAACTCGAAAAAAAATGTGTCGCGAGTCTAAATCCAATATGGCGGACTCCTTAGGCTATAAATCACTTATTGCAGATGTCTGTTAAGAATCGAGCTATATATATTTATTTTTTTTTTCATTTTGGATGTACCCAAATTTTGACTTTTGATCTCGAATAACTTTTGAAGCATATAGAATAGATAACTTAAAACTTTATTTGCAATGGTAAACCCAAGCTCTTCACCAATATTTGGCTTTCCGGCAATTGTTGTTATTTGACCACAATTTTTCGGTCTGGATGGACTGGACCATTCATATAAACAATCAATTTTTCAAATCGGTCCAGGCGTCTTTGAGAAATCGAGAACAATCAAATTGAGAACAATCACAAAACAATCTTATTGAAACCTCCTTTCTTTTTTTGAAATCGGTTAAAATACAGAAACTCTTAACATTGTCATTAATCATCAGTCGACTATTTAGTACTGTTGAAAATTGTATGTAATATACAGAAAGTCCTCAAAACCAAGGTTTTCATAGGAGCCCGATTTTTTTGCAAAAGAGTGTAAGTATTAACGACTTATTTTCATGCTTTTATATTTTAGACATCCATAGACTTACACTATTTTCCCGCTATTAACTATTTACTAAATAATATATTTTTTGTTCTACCAATTTCACTCGAAAGGATCAAAATGGTTTGTGTGACTATACGTGAAGTATGATAGGCACGCACACAGCCGCGACGCTAGTCTGCGCGGTTTTTTGCGTTGAATTACCTAAAGTTGACATCGCGCGCCGAGCGTACACGCTCTTAAAAATAAAAACAGGCGTTTCTCCGTTTATCTCTTCGAAGAAAACAAGCTTATTATATGTACCTGATAACACAAAAACTGCAGAAATAAAAACCTCTGTACAGTTTTTTCTGCATATTTTGATAGTTTTTTTGCGATCTGCGTTTGTTATATTGCATGCGTTAGCTTGCATGCAAATAATTGGTGCAATATGCACCTTCTTTTTGTTTTTGTTTGTTGCCTATTACAGATTGCAACAAGGTTATTGATCTCAAGATCCTAAGATTCCTTCTATTTATTGGAATTTTTAGCTTCAAGTGCTATGAACCCCTTTCTTTGTTCAGAGCAAACATAGACTGATAAAAATTCCATTCACTTTTCATAAATAAATATTTGCCAAGTGGTGAATAATATTAAATTTCGAAATCGCATTTTCTTCTATGCGCATTCTTATGAGTTCAGTTTCATAAATACTTGATGGATTAGGAAACGAATATATACCTATGAAATACGAATGAATTGAACGAAAGGCGATATGAAGGAAAGAGAATAAGCTATCAGTGATAATGGACAGTGCATAAGAGATGAGAGTCCAATAGGCCCACAATCGGACGAAAAACTATGTTACAAGAGTCGTAATTTTCGCAAATTGTACAGTTGGGAAATCTTATAACAGAAACGGGCAAAGTTCACAAACACAGCAATAGGCCAATATCAGACACAACAAAGACCACCAAACTACGCACTTCCAAGACCATTATTCACAACTAGGTGCAAATCCAAAAAAAGGCACGAAAGACAGATTAAACTTGACCTTCCCATAATAAGCGTGTTATTTATAAGTTTTTTTAATATTTACATAATATTTACATCAATTTTAAAAATTAAAAATAAACTTATATATACAACTTAAAACTAATGCGAACTATTTATATCTGACACAACCGACAGACAGACGACACTCCAAAATTTTAACGCAGTAGCCGATGGCATAAAAATAATAGACAAAAGTTCTCTTTGCCTCCTGGGGTCACCAGTACTAGAAGAGTCATTTTCGGATTTTATTGAGAACAAAATTCAAAATTTCAATGATATTTCGGAAAGGTTATTCAAAATTAATATACATTCAGCCATCACCATCCTACGATACTGCTGCTTTGGCCCCAAATTAACCTACATCTTGCGTGCTTCTCATTTATGGAAGCACATCAACCTTTTGGATCAAATTGATAAAATAATTCGACACACACTTTCATCAATTTTAAATGTGGCCTTGGACGACAAAGCTTGGTCTCAAGCTACACTTCCCATCCGTATGGGAGGGCTTGGCGTCCGCAAAATTTCCAGTATTAGTTTACCGGCATTTATTTCCTCCGTCCATGGCACTGACAAATTGATCAGGAAAATCCTACCTATTACACTGATCAATTTTGAGGTGCCATGCCTGGCGGAGGCTATTAATGCCTGGAAAGTCACATGCCCGAATACCGATCTACCCGCCAACCCATCCTCCCAGAGACAGTGGGATGAGCCGCTCTGCAGAGTAATACGGAAAAATCTCATTGATACGTCAATTACTTCTGCGGAGCGAGCACGCCTACTGGCTGTGGGTGAATGGGAGTCAGGTCTTTGGCTTCACGCATTTCCGTCGGCAAACATAGGCACCATGTTTGACGACACCACTTTCAGACTCGCTGTCTGCCTGCGTCTGGGTGCTTCGTGCTGCACTCCTCACCGCTGCCACTGCGGGGAAGCTGTCAACAGCCTCGGTCACCACGGCCTGTCGTGCAGTCGGAGTGCGGGCCGCATACCACGACATGCGAATATCAACGACGTGATCCGTCGGGCTCTTGTTGCCGTCGGCGTGCCAGCCGTACTTGAACCAAATGGTTTGGCACGCGACGATGGCAAGAGACCAGACGGCATGTCGCTATTTCCGTGGAAGATGGGTAGGACTTTAGTGTGGGACGCGACCTGCGTCGACACTCTTGCGCCATCCCATCTTCCTAGAACCGCGTGTTGTGTCGGCTCCGCCGCTTCACAAGCAGAGGACCTCAAACGGCGCAAATATAGTAGCCTTATCGGGAATTACATGTTTGAGCCGTTTGGGGTTGAAACTCTCGGGCCGTGGGGTCCGAGTGCTCACGCGCTTGCAAAGGAAATTTCTAAGCGCCTTGTTGACACTTCTCGTGACCCAAGGGCTGGCTTTTATTTCGCACAGAGGTTGAGCATTGCCATCCAACGTGGCAATGCTGCCAGCCTTCTGGGTACATTACCCGGTGACAGCGATGAGGAGCAATTTTTTGATGCTATGTATTAGTTTTAAGTTGTATATATAAGCGTGTTATTTAAAATCCGAGAGCCTATCTAAGCGGGTTGCGAATGTGCGCTCATCCGCAGCATCTGTTAGCCGAGCGTGAGAGAAAGCGGGGATTCGATGCGGTGCCACAGACTAGCTGGTTTGCTTACTCTGCTGTTGATGTACTGGTAATTTAGGTGTTGGCTGTTGTGGTTTTCATAAATCTGTGGCTGATAGAGATAGACTAGTTGGCTTACTTACTCCAGGGTTCACAAACTGGTGGATTGTTCATGATGCCGGAGATGGATTTAGTGCGTGAGATCATCATGGTGAAATCCAAATGTTACTGAATTTGACGCGTGCCTGTGGGATGTGTTTCCATCCGATTTTGGAACCAGGAATTTCTGTTTTGAAGCTTCTGATATCCAACACTTAGTAACAAGGAGTTTGAGTTTTATATATTGTCTTGTATATTGCTATTTGTGATGTTGTTTTCGAAAAGGCCCCTAATTCCTTTCCAAATTTAATACAACACACGCTTCAACCTACAAAGTATTAGCAATTTAGCCGATTACTGGGGCCTCCCAATGTGCAACCAACCGTGACAATATCCAAGGATATCAAGAAGCCATGGTCGATACAATAGAGATCAATAACAACATAATAAAAAATATTCGTTCATGATAATGAAATCGTAAACCGTCTCATACTTAAAAACTTCCTAGTGTTGTCATGTAAGACAATTCATTGATTAGGTTTGAGACTATCTTCCTGGAACATGATCGCATATGTTTGAGCATAATACGGAAATTCAAACCGGTACACGTTTGATCTTCTTTTCAGAGGAACAATTAGTATGCGATTCGTGTTTACGACATATTAATCTCATAAATAAACATAGGTTACCATAAAAAGTTGAGAGACAAAACATCCAAGTGGACTTACCACCACCAGCTCATTATCTCTGTTTCCAATAATATCGATCACAAAACCATTGCTAATAAACCTACAATGAACTCTCAATCATATTTCTAAGCAAAGCAAAGCATATTTCTAAGCAAAAACGATAAATACAAATCAGCTATTACAAAAATCACAATAGATTATAACATGTGACAAAAACTTGCGCATGATTTGTCGTCGCTAACTCTTGGCGTCACGGAGTTTAGACATTGTAATGACAGCGATGATCAAGAGAAACTAGTGGCTGATACTGAAGTATTTGATGCAGTTTATACAAAAAATATTATTAAATAGGCCATAACAACAACTGCTCGGGAGATTATACAAAATACAGCAGAAGATATAAAAGTGAAGACCTGAGTAAGGAAAACCGAAGAGAAATATAATTTTAAGAAAGAATGAATAGTCGAAGTACAAGCAGTTACTACAGAATCAAATAAAAGTCTTGAAACTTCTAAAACTAGTAATAACTCTGATTATCAAAGAGCTAATGCTAGAGAAAGTTGTGGGATATCAGTCGTAGAACTAGGTAACTGATAAAGTAAAATTTAAAGTTGAATTTTATGTCTTCTCTCATCACAAATCTAGAAAGCTTAACACCAAAAACAGCTTTGGCGACAGTCAGCACCTATCAACAAAACACTTCCTCAGATGACCAGTTTCACCAAGAGCTTCTAATCAACGATTTTATTAATAAATAAGAATTTTATCATAATTTGTCACGCTAGTATGATGTTCACGGCGTCATTCGTCACGGTTGCAGTCTTAGTAATGAGTTGGCGGTTTGATGACCGAGTGAAAACCTCCAAGTTTGTATTAATAGTTCGTGCAACGACTTTTGTAGGCACGTGTTTAACATTACATTTTTACATAACAGTAGCGATTCTATCTACACATTCAATTGTTTTGATATCTAGCCTGGTGTATGGGCGTATTGTTCTTCAAACATAATCATCTTGATAATTTCATTGCCTAGTGTGAATAATACTGCAGGTTTCATTATCAGAATTTTGTAACACGGTTTTGTCTTTGCATTGTATTCTTTGCACAATTATGTAGTGTTTTAGTTACACTCTTGATGAACTTACTCAAAGTATTCTGAATTCTGAAATTGTCTCTAATTTTAACACCCAAATTACTAACATAATTTTTTAACAATGAATAGTGTCTTCCACTTCATCACCTATCCATTAACGACATGAATTGATGAATAATAGTAAAAAATATCGCGTAACTCTAATCACTACGCCTGACAAGATATAAAAGGCTCGTAAAATATAAAACTGAAGCCTGCAGCTTTATAATAAAGCCCGCAAATATAAAGCGAAGGAATTCCTACCTCGGCTTAAGAATTCCTATTACTGGACGTTTCAGCCTTTTTTATTTCCATTTTAATGATGCTCAATATCATTTGTTTTATGACTAACTGCGGCATTCGAGTTATTGAATCGTTTGATCCATAATGTACTTGGCCTAGGATTTTTAAAATGGTTGGTATGGTAGTCAATGTACGTATTACATTTATCAATCTTAGAGGTGATTAGGATATCAGATTTCTTTCTAAGGCATTTCGTTTTACATGCAAAATTGTCTTAGAATGTATTTACGTCAACTTATCACGGGCCTACTGGTCATACAAAGCTAAGTTTAAACAAAGCTGCCATAAACAAGAAGTCGATACAAACAATAAATAACAAATGCAATACCAATACTGATCTGACTCACACTGCAGATGTTAATACACTCAGTGTGGAAACAAACAGACATGCAGGTCCTTTATAAATAGGCCTTGATCGCAAACTGGATAGTGTTAGCGATAAAGAAGCAATGCAGGCAGATCGGAATGATGAACTCGGCTATAAACTATAAGCTTTGGAATGCATGTGGATTATAAAATGATGCGTGCTCTTCAAGTGGTGGTATTAAATGATTTTGAGTCATAGGATATTATTAGGATCTTGCTTTTGATAGTACTTTATGAAATGCTTTATATTTTTTCCTATATCTGCAGTCTATCTACATTGTCATCTGTTCATATCGCATATACTAAAAGCAAGAAGACATCTTGTTTTAGCTTGAAGTTGGAAGAAAACTGTCATATTAATAAGAGCCATTTGATTGCAAGCCAAATATTTCCTCAATCGAATCTTCAAAACTTCTCATATAAATTACGCAGCAAACTCAAAGAGCACAGTAGCACAAAATCCCATCTAAGTTTTAGCTGCGTCATCCTTCAAAAGCGAACTACCCAAACTTAATTCAATTCCTAATACATTACTTGTTCAAACAGACCTCGTGGTTGAAGCGTTAATGTAAAGTCAGCAATGTATTATGAACATAGCGCTTCGGTCGATGGCTCAAGTCTTATAAGATGTGGTGAGGAGGGCTCTATCTATTTGTAGCCTGCTTAGGAATGCGTGTTGTATATTCTATACTTAGTGGAGGAAATACGATGTTTAGAAACATTGACAGTTTGCAAGCCGGAGAAAGTAGAATTGTATGATTATAGGCTCGTTTCCTGGCACCTGGGACCTGTTAATGTTATTTGCGGATTGTGTATTTCTGCTTAAGTTGCTTCCTTTTGGAAATTTTGTGGTGCATTTCCGAAGACAGTCATGCTATTTGTTAGATTACAAAGTTATATGGCCATATCTTAAGGATTGTGCTTGTAATTTGTTGTCACACAACATAGTGGTAAAAAAGAAGTTTAAAGTTTCAAAAAAAGAAACTATTCTAGTGGTAGTTAAAGTTGATTTTTATTTACCAACCAAGCAATAATGTAAGGACACTAAACGGTACTAAAGTTACGCACTAAACTGAAATAATAAATAAAGTTAGAGACAATAAATTCAGGCGAACACCACAGGAGAGGAAATAGCAGACATTTAAGAAAAACATAATAGACTAGACAATGACTAAACACAGCATTAGTACGTAGGAATACGCCGTATATTATAGGAAGGGAAACAGGCTGAACATAATGGTCCTAGACTAAAATATATCCTTTCCGTACGTACGTTTTAATTCTGAAAGTAAATCTAGCTGTGTATGACTATAAAACAGTGGAAACGATTTAGATAAAACTTAAAAGGGAGGTACCCTTGGAAAAACCATAGCATGGGAGAAAAGATAGAAAGACTCAGGGCCAAAATAAAATTTGTAATCACCTAACAGAAGTTATTTTTAGTCCAAAATCGTTGTGATAAAGAAGCGTTTGTCAATTATCTGAAAAATAGAGAAGAAATTGAATAAAAAACGGCTGACTGTTAACAGACAGTGAATCCTATTAGAGAAAATGATGTTGAATTGTTTAAATGTAGCATCAAATATTCAGGCAGCATGAAGTCTGGGAAATTAGAATCGTTTAGACAAATGTAGTAAGGCCTTCAAGAAATACTAAATGGAATATTAGGCCTTGAAGTTTTGTAAGGTTCTCTGGATGAAATTGAGGAAGCAATTCTGCTGTTGTTGATGTTATTTGTTGTTGTTGTATTCTTCCTTTTTATACCTTTACATAAAGCAATATGTTTTATCTCATGGATCATTGGTTCGGGTTTTGACATCATCATCATCATCAGCCTATCGCAGTCCACTGCTGGACATAGGCCTCTCCAAGTGCACGCCACTGAGATCGATTTTCGGCTTCTCGCATCCAGCTCCTGCCAGCCGTCTTGCGCAAGTCATCACTCCACCGTGCCTTTTTTTTTTGTTATCGCTGGGCTAAAATGCTATTACGCATCCTTCCCGTCCCGTCCCGGGGACGGAGAGGATGTATGGGTCTCCCGGTTAAATCGTTTCCGGTATACCCACTAAAAAGGCCCAGCGGCACTCCGACCTCGCCTGAGTGGAGGGGGTCTGGGAATCTATGGCGTCCAGTCCCCCACCGGCGATTGCCCGCCTTACGGCAGGCCCCTCATACCCCCCTCTAGTAGGGAAGGGTCCTTATAATGGCCGGAGCGCAGGGGTTGATCCTTGTGATGCAGGCGGTGGCGCCCCCGTGCCTGTCGCCCGCTGATCACCCCCCGGGGCGGATGGGGACGGACATCGTGTTTGTCGTCTTCTGCCCCTTCTTCGTCTGCGAAGCGGCACCGCGAGAGGGTCGTTCTCCCGCATGCGCTCCGCCGCTTCCTTCTGTGACATAATGTCCTCACAGAAGGAGGCTACCGCTTCCCATGCCTCCTCACTTCCCAGCATGGCGGCAATCACGCTGGGAAGCGAGAGGTCGTTCCCGACCACTGTCATCAGGGCGCGGCGGGGTTCAGCCCACGATGAGCACACCTGAAGTGTGTGCTCTGCCGTATCCACCGTGGCTTCGCAGTGGTGACACTGTGGAGTCTCCTCCCTCCCAATCCGGTGCAGGTACGATCCGAAGCAGCCATGCCCGGACAGTACCTGCACCAGACGCATCGAAAGGCACCCATGCCGCCGATCGAGCCATCCGTTCAGGACAGGCCCAACGGCATCCAGCGTCCAGCGCCCGTACGTTGCCGAGGCAAGGTCTTCGGCCCAGTGCAGAGTTATTGCCTCCCTTGCCTCCTCACGCACCTCTTCCTTTTCTATCGGGTCTGGGCGCCGGTTTAGCGCCTTCTGCGCCACCGTACGTACACTCTGGCGAGCACCCATGCCTCGAGCTCCCAGGGAGGGGTTCCCGCCAGAACGCACGCCGCCGCGAAGCTCACCGTGCGATACGCTCTCGCCACCCGCTGTGCAATGGCCCTTTGTGGCCTGCGGATGGCAGCGGCGTTCACTCGACTGGACAATGAGTCTGCCCAGATTGGGGCCCCGTACAGTGCCATACTTTTGAGTATGCCGGCGTATAGACGCCGGCATTGGTCGCCGGGCCTCCCGATGTTTGGGAGGAGCCATGAGAGGGCGCCCGCGGTCCTCATCAGGCGCGTCGACAAGCCGCTGAAGTGTGCTCTGAAGCGCCACCTACTGTCTAGGACTATGCCCAGATATTTCATCTGGGGCTGTACCTCAATGCGGACACCCTCCACATGGATATGAGCGTCGGGCGGTTGGTGCTGCCGAGACCCATGGAAGAACACGGCCTCGGTCTTGTGCAGCGCCACCGTCAGCCCTAGGCGGGAGATTCTGTCCACCACTTGAGAACCGCCCGCCGAGGCCAAGCTGGCCGCCTCTCCAAAATTTCTCCCTCGGGCAGTCAGAAGGGTGTCGTCTGCATAGCAGATGACAGAAGTGCCACGGGGGAGGATGCCCCTCAAAAGCCAGTCGAATCCGATGTTCCAAAGGAGTGGCCCTAGAACAGAACCCTGCGGGACACCGGACTCGACGACGTAACGTCGGAGCTGGCCCGACTTGTCCACAAGGATGACTGTACGGTCCCTTAAGTAGTCAGCCAAAAGTCCCCGCAGATACGGGGGCACCCCATGGAAGCGGAGGGCCTCCAGTATGGTGGAGTGAGGAATTGAGTTGAAGGCGTTGGCTATGTCGAATGACACAGCCAGCAGTCCATCTCCTGCATCCATCGCCTCCCTCACCTGGCCCTTGAGTCGGGACAGGGCATCAATTGTCGAACGTTCAGCTCGAAAACCAAACTGAGCGTCCGCTAGATCTGGGCCAGTTGTGCTCAGATGCCTGGTGATACGGGCAGCGAGGATCCTCTCGAACATTTTACCGACCTCATCCAGTAAAACGATGGGTCGGTATGCCGATGGGGAGTCCACCGGCCGCCCTTCCTTCCGAAGAAGGCACAACTGGCCCTCCTTCCATGGCTTTGGGAACCTCTCACACGTCAGGCACGCACTGAAGAGGTCCCGAAACCTTTCTCCCATCTGGGAGGCGGTGATGGCCACCACCTTTGCGGGAACGCCGTCTGGACCTGGGGCCGTCTTTTTCCCCCTGAGGCAGAAAACTGCCTTCTCCACCTCGTCCTCCGTAACCGGCGGGACCTCCTCGGCCGATGGAGCCGCACCCTGCGGGGCGCTCATCACGGGTGGAGTGAAGTTGTCCCTGCGCGGAAACAGGGACTGAACAACCCCATCCAGTAACGATGGCTCGAGGGTCTCGGCAACTGGGGGACCGTACGGGCGCAATTTGTTGCGTGCCGCCTTGTAGGGCCTCCCAAAGGGATCCATGTCCAGACCCTCAAGCATCTCCGCCCTCGCGCGATCCTGGGCTGTGCCCATTTGAGCCGTCAATGTTGACTTGGCCTCTATGTAGGCTGCATAGAGGCGGTCCTCGTTGTCGAGGTCGCGAAGGCGCCGCCGCCTGCTTCTTGTGTAGGCCCGCCTGGCTGCCACACAGGCGGCCCGTAGATCCCCCAACTCCTCCGACCACCAATAGACGGCGCGCCTAGGAGGCGGACGATGAGACAGAGGCATGCTAGAGTTACACACCTCGGTCAGGGAGACCCTTAAATGGGCCGCTGTGGCGTCCACATCCCGGACTACTACAGGAGGGGACAGCCAGTCCTGGACGAAAGCCGCCTCTGTAGCGGCCTCCCGGTCTAGGCGGGAGAGCGCCCACCGTGGGAAGTGCGACCGACCCTCCTGGGTCCCCTGGGAGCCTGGGGTGGAAACATCAAACCGCACGTATCGGTGGTCTGACAGCGTCTCCACCAGCTCCACCCGCCAGTCCACTACACAGGCCGCCAAAGAAGGGGAGGCAAAGGCGAGGTCCACGATGGAGCCCCCCTGCTGCCGCACGCAGGTGTGTACTGTTCCCCTATTCAGCAGGGACAGACCGGACGACAAGGCCCAGGCTTCCACCTCTCGTCCTCGGGCATTGGTGGTCGGGTTACCCCATATTGCCGACTTGGCGTTAAAGTCGCCTAAGACCAACACCCGGTGCTGCACCACTCCACTTGCCACCCTGGCGAGGACCTCTAGAAAGTCCTCGAAGTCCGTGAGAGGGCGGTTTGGGGAGAAGTACACCCCTATAAGGGCTATGTCACCCCACGCGGCGGCCACGTATCCCGATCCCCTCTCTAAGAGCGAGAGGGGAGGGGAATCCGTAGAACACCGCGCCACCAATGCAACCGAGCCGTTGTCGTCTCCCAGCCAGCTGCCAGGGACAGAGTACGGCTCGGCGATAACCGCCACATCCACCAACCACTCCGCAAAGGTTTGGACCAGCAGGCTCTGGGCTGCTCTGCAGTGGTTGATGTTGGCTTGAAGGACACGTCGTCGATGCCCAGCCATCAGTCGGTGTTCATCGCGCATCCCTCGGTGACCGGCACTGGAACTGAAGTTTCAGTGGCGGCGGCAGCGGCAGGCCGCACCGGTGCCTGCGGTTTGCCCTTCTTTGGTGGCGGTCGGCATTCCCTGCCCGCCATCACGTGGTTAGCTGGACGACCACTGGCAGCGCATACTGCGCAATGCGTGTTGGCAGCCTCGCAGGTGGCCACCCTGTGCCCCTCTTTTCCGCAGCGGAAGCATAGTTCCCCACGCTCGGCAGTGGACGGGCAGAGAGCTCGGGTGTGCCCGATGCCGAGGCACTTGAAACAGCGCATAGGTGCATCCTCAAGCACTCGGACCCCACCCGAGCTAAGCCCGACCGGGAGGCGACACTTAGCCAGAACCGCCTTGGCAACTACGACCGGGCACTCTAATCTCATAGTGCCCATGCCCTTACGACCTGGTCTAATGGCTCGGCCCTTGTCGGATGCGACGGGGCAGCCCCCCGCCGCCGCAACCGCTGCCACCACCTCCTCTTGCGTGACCGAATCGTCGAGGTCGGTCACCTCAAGAGCCACACACTTGACGGCTCTCACGACCTTGGCCGTATCCGAGATAGCCTCTCGGAGCTTCGTCGCGAAGAGGTCCGCCTTGGTGCCGCGTTGGGCCCCCGAGAACTCGAAGATTCGGGCCCCTGTTTGGGTTTTTCGACACGTGACCCTGCCAGCTCCGAGTTCCGCAGGGTCGACGTTTGTACGAGCCCGCCGCAGCACGGACTCATAAGTCTCCCCTAGTTCCGCTGCCTCTGGGGTCAATGTCACTAACACGGCTGCAGTTCTTGGAGGAGGAGCGAGCTTCCTCCTCTTGTCCGCTGAAACTGCAGGCTTGGCTGCAGGGGGCTCAGGAGCCGACTTTTTCCCTTTCTGTTTCCTTGGTACCACCTTGATCCAAGGCTGGGTGGAAGGGGTGGTGGAGGGCAGCATTGGGTCTTCCCTCACTGGTTCGGGAGGAACCGTCGGAGCAGTCGGGGCCGGTGACGTCTTCTTGCCCTTTCCTTTGCCCTTGGTGGTCTTTAGCACCTGGGGCATAGCCTGGGCTGGAGCCGTTGAGGGCCCTGGTGCGATGGGCATCCGTCCGGGTGCCTTATCTGCCGCGAGTGGAGGGCGTAGTCGCTTCTCCGGCAGGAGCCGGTCCTCGATGCCGGCGAGACAGGCCCTGGTGAAGGCCCTCTCCTCCATGACTACCTTGCGGATAATATCCTCAAGGATGGAGGAGGAGGCATAGGTCCTGGACCTTCCGACATCCCCTCGGGCCGAGACGTGGGCTCAGCAACGCGCGCGTGCAGCGCGGACACCTCTTTCTGCAGGCGATCCACCTTCGCCTGCAGTTGCCGCGTCTCCTCGGAGGTGGTACGCTGCGCCAATTCCTTAACAATGCCGAGCAAGCTCGCTGCCCGGCATTTCAGGGCCTTCTGTAAGGTCCCCTTCAAGTTGGAGGACTTGGAGGCCACCTCGTAGATCTCCATCTGATCTTCCAGAGCCATGCGCTCCATTTCCTCCACTGTGTGGTCCGCGTAGAGGACACTGGAGGCGCCGTGGCTGGCCTTGGCTCTGCATCTTCGCGCCGGCTGTTCCTCCAAGTCGGCTTGTAAAACCGCCCGCTTCGCCGGCTTCTCAGCTGCGTCTGATGAGCCTTCGGAGCCGCGCTTGAGGAAGGCCCTCTTCCTCGTCTGGCGGGTTGTAACGCCGCTCGTTTCACTTATATGTGACTCCGTGTCGGACAAATCGGTCGACACGATGTCACTATCCCTCAAGAGACTGGCCGCGGATGTTGCGCGGCTGGTCTCTGATGCCGAAACATCTCGAGCCATGGTTTGGCCCTGAAAAGGGCCTTTGGGTTGGCCCTGAGAAGGGCCTTTGGGGAGACAGCGCCCGGAGGCGGCCCTCGAATGGCGTGGCATTGCCACCGACAATATCGAAACACAGGACAGGACTTTACCGTTTCGACGCACAGCGTTCGTTAGCCGCCGGCCTGCCACTCCGTTACGGTGGTCAGGCGCGGCGTTGCCCAGGGGTCACTACGTGGAAGTCAACGCTGTGGGGGGACCCCCACTCCACCGTGCCTGACATTACATATTAACTAAGTATATCATTTACAAGAGCATACAATATTATTCAATAGCATTTCTGAGGTAACACCCTGTTAAGAAAACTTGGGATTACTTAAATATTTCCGCACCTATATCCAGGACAAGTTCTTAGCTCAATTCTAAGTTACTGTCAAAGGATCTTACTGTTCTTAAACCTCTGAAGATAATCCTTATTTTAAACCTTACGTAAATGGTCTAAAATTCACGCCTTCACCTAACATGTAATATATCCATATTCGGTCGGCGTGACAATAAGGAAATTGAATTGTCGAGATCGACGCCGTTCCCCGATACCTGCCTCTGGCGAACTGATTGGATTGCCTCGCTGGTAAGCTGATATCTTTCCGAAGATCTAGGTGGATTTCCAATGAGGATTTGGTTTTGATGTTACATGTTTATTTTTTGGGGTATTGTTATAAGCGTCTTAGCTGATGCACAAAAATGAGGTTAGGTTTTTATGAGGGAGGAAATATTAGTTTAGTTTCATGCAAAATTCTTGTATAATGCTGTCTCGGATATTTGTAGGTAGCCACATAATGTAAAGATATCATCCCATCTTCGAAAAGTCTAAGTTTAAATTTTGAGAGTTCTAAGGCCTATTACTTCAAAAGTAGTTGCCGTCTTGTCCTTACAAGGACACTGTAAAGACACAAAGAAAACAATATCTTGTACAGATTCGCAAAACGTGAATATTAAAGAGTATCGTTATCACGGTAAAATACTTCCAAGAAACAGTTGTCGCCTGACATCACTTCAAAAGAATTATAAACATAAATGCTTACGATAGACTTCCGTGAAAAAAATTTCAACAATTTATAAAAAAATATTGATTACTAGCCTTTTCCTTCGAGTTTCTTTAAGGATCTACTTTTCGCACGTGAATAAAAATAATCTAATAAGTACCTATTGCTGAACTTCTATAAAATTCAATATTGTCGGATACGCATTTTCGGATGTTGATATAGTTTTAATGAGAGAATATTTGAATAATTAATTTGAATACATTATTAATTGCAATAACAACTATCCCTCATGCAAAATGTAATGAAGAAATGCTGAAATGCTTTGCAAATTCAGATAATTAAGATGATAAGGTACACAGCTGCACCATTTATGCAATTAATTTGCAAAACTTACACACCTGGCTTTTACTCAACAAACTGCAATTAATTTATTAACAAAAATTGAGGAGGTCAGATAGGCAGTCGCTCCTTGTAAAACACGTGTACTCAGCTGCATCCCGTTAGACTGGTAGCCAACCCCAACATAGTTGGGAAAAGGCTACGCAGTTGATAATAACTTTGAAAAAACTTACACAGAATTGCGCCTTACTCAATAAAATGCAGTTAATTTATTCCCAAAAAGACAAAACGATCTTAAAATCAATTACAACTTATATCCACCTCGTTCTAATTCCCATGTAAGTTCCCAAAATTACAAAAAAACTCATAATGGTACTGTCGCAATGTATTGTGCGGTGTAATTGTACAGTCGTGACCTCAAGGGGAACGCTCGCTCACGAACAACCGAGGTCACTTTCTCGGTAATGGGATGTGTTGTGAAGAATTAGCGGAGATAAACGTTGATAAGGTTTTGGGTAAAATTTTTGATTAGGTAAATGGCCTGATTTTTGTATGTAGTTGTTATCACAGCCAAAGAAGTTCATTGCTGGAAAAAGGGCTCTCCCAAGTTGGGGCACTGGGCATGTGTTGGTTAGATAGGTGAGTAAATTGTTTTATGTGAATGGTGTTAACTTTAATGTTTAAAATTCACTTTATGCAGTTACTGCTAGCGAGGGGTTTTGTCAATGCTGTAAATCTGAAAGTTAACTATCGTTAACTCTCAATTTAAGAAATCATTTTACTTCACAGATTTACCGTAACTTTAAATAAAAACTATAGACAAAAGATCTTTACAGCATTTTCTGGTTTTTATCTTCTGTTCTTCAAGCCCACAAATTGTATTTAATTAGTCATAAACCATTCTGTTCTCTAACAAACAATAATACAGTCTTCACCACAAACCACTATGAATTATTAAAATAACCATAACCATAACCATCTCTGAAAGTGGGAATTTTTACATCTCATGCTGTTCAGTAAATCATATCTCTTGGGAACGCTAGCATCCTATTTTAGCAAGGAGTCAGGATCGGCTGCCCTGTCCCTAGATATTCTTGGATATCAAGCCAATTGGGAGTGTATCAAGTGATGGGACATGGTGACGGGAATAGGACCGGTTCGATATAGCGTTGAAGAAAATTACCGCGGAAACGTACAATTATTTTGGCAAGAGATCATATCAGCAAAGTCATAACCATTAATTGGAATTAGGCTTATTAGCTCTTTTTCTCGTCAATTGCATTGGGTAGTGTTCCCCATAACGTCCCTTTTTCACTGCTTCCCAGTGTTATAGCTCGAAAGAGGACATAATATGATGAGAAAGAATGATGAACATGAACAAACTTCATAGCAACACAGCTGTCTGTTAATACTTTTTTATCATACAAATGTGTTTGTCCACTTCAGATCTGCTTTTATATGTAATAGCATGGTTATTGAACTGCAACCAACTAAGTATTCATTTAAAAATATCAAGAATAACAAGCGATCAAATAAATTGATAAACAGAAACAGCTTCCGTCAAGCATTCTCATCTATTGAGATTCACAGAAATGACTCTAAAAATGTTTTCTACTCGAATATAAAATGCCAATATGTATAAGAATTTTCTATTTCTCACTATCTTCGAGGAATCGGATGGTACGTTGAAGTCCGGAGCCCGGAGTCCGTTGCACAACACTAGTGGTTGCTTGGAAGCATGTTATTTTTATCGCGATCTTTCTCCGGGAAATATTAAAGTTGGACAGCTCTATTTTGAAACAAGATAGATTTAGTCTTGCTATGATTTTGTGGAAAATTGCAGTGTTGTTCGCTGAGATTTGTGGGATTATGTTGCAGTTTCTGGGTATTATATCTTCTAACTAGCCGTTTTCCCGCGGTTTCACCCGCGTTCCGTGGTAACTACTGCCCGTACCGGGATAAAATATAGCCTATGTTACTCGTGGATAATGTAGTTTTCGAATAGTGAAAAAAATTTTTAAAACGGTCCAGTAGTTTTTGAGCCTATTCATTACAACCAAACAAACAAAGTTTTCCTCTTTATAATATTAGTATGGATAATAACCAAAAATATTTATTTGAGACTATTTAAATATTATGTCCTGTTTATTATGTGCAAGCTTAATTTTAGCTGCAATAGTAATTTATCAAAGATACCTAGGTAACCTAACTAGACGGCGAGAAGTCAATGACCTAAACGTTTGAATAATAAATCATAAGCAACCAGATCTAGATGTCTTCTTATTTATCTAGATAGAGTATTATAGTCATAATTTAATATTAATAATATCACCGTTTAGACCATATTTACGCTTATGTCTTATGCTAAATTTAAAACTCCACTGTCACGCTGTTACACACATGTCCCGAGGGAACTATATCCCTCACTTGGATAAAAAGTAGCCTTCCTCGATTAATGGGCTATCTACCTATATTCTTTCTCCTTTCTCGGGCTCTAGGCTATCTGTAGACCACATTTAAATCGGTTCACTAGTTTTGTAGTGAAAGCTCGACAGACAAACTTACTTACTTTCCCATTTATAATGTTACTAAGGATAATGAATGAAGAATAATGTTGATGAGATCATCAGGCACAGGTCACCATATTTCTTCTGCTAACGTGTGTTAAACTACAAAACTTAGAACAAATGTACACTTTCTACCACTCATCGTGAACTAAACTCCGCCAATTAAAAGTGAATTATCCCCCCAAGTAACTGCCAACAGTAATCATCCGGAAACTCAGCAAAACCTTGAACTTCTAGCAAGACAACTTTATGCCAACTTAACCAATTTACTTATCCACTTCCATCAAAGAAATAACACCCTTATTGATACGCAATAAGGTTCAGCACAGCTGCAATAAAACATCGACTTTTATAACAGCTTGACAAAATAAAAGTAGGGAATTCTGCAAGGTAAATAATGTCTTGTGCCGTTGTAATAAGGGTGTTCGCAACTGTATTTGTATTCTGGTTAATAGTTCAATGGCTTGGGTAAAAAAGTAGTATGCCATACCATGGGTTCCGTCACGCAAGTTATTGCAACTCGTATTGTTTCGATATTATTTATTTTTTGCGTTTTTATTGTTCGCAATTTAGTTCAAGTTAGGAGTTTAAGTTTTTGTGAGAGAATCTATGTTTGTGTTAGTTTTCAATAGAAGTTCTTGGAAGATGGATTGTCTTTTGTTAGTTTTTTGTGATCTTGCTTTTCGTTTGGGAAAGAGAATAATTCTTACTAATATCTATTACAAATGTGACACTGACTTTGTTTGTCTTTCGCTTTGACAAACTAATAAAACTGATTTAAAGGTATAGTACACAGTTACTAGCTAAAGCCTGCGAACATTTTATTAACCTCCTGCGAAAAGTAGTTCCTCAGGTACATTTTCAGGTGGGCTACCAAGAGATTTTACTTTATATAACATTTCACTAGCGAAGCTTAAGTAATAGTCTCTATCTATTTTCACCTTTTGGAACATATCCAAGAATCTTATCAATAACTTCTACAGCTTTTTAGTGGGTATGATTTAAGCTGTCACCAATTTAATTCATTTTGTGTTTCTTAAATAATAGGGTTTGCCCTCAAAATAGTAGATTTGTCACCAAAATGTATCACCAAACAATATAAAATCAATTCCACAATAAATTACCGAAAATCATGGAGATATGGGGTCAAGTACCAAACAAATGGTTTTGTATGTATTATAATAGGTTTGTCCTAATAGTATTTAGGCAAACTAATTTAAAGAGATCACCAATAAATCATATATTATATCACTAGAAAATTTTATGAATTGTATTAAAATGTAGGGTGGTCGTCATCATCCTTTCAACCAAAAGAGTCTACTACTTCACTGGCCATGTGCCTCCCCCAAGGGTCTTAATTTCCACAGGTAGTATAAATATATTTAAATTAATTTTCTAGCTGAATAGTAAATAAAACACTTAATTAAAGTCAAAATAAGCATCGTATGATCGTACCTACAACCAACCTACAACCCATTCGTTGAGGCCCGAAAGCGCGCCAATTTGTCTCCCTTCCCTTCCTCTTCCCTTTGAACATATTTTCATTAAAAATAAACTGATGTATTAAATTGGTAACGAATACATTATTTTAATAACTGAACATAATAAAATGTAACTACTGTATTGGTGACAAAATAACAAATAAAAAGCAGTCACAGTCAGGGATCGATTAATCGATTTATTTGGCAGATCTGCCATTTTGAGCATCAAGCTATTATTTATGTAATAAAACTATTATTATAAGAACGAAGTTTATATTCATGTAATGCACTACAATTTTATTGGTGATCCATCTCATATTTTATACATTATATTGACAATAATTTGGTAATTCATACATGGGAACACTCTTTGTTTATCTGAGAACGAAAATATTTCGTGGCGATAAATCTATTTATTAGGTGATACAACTTGATGACAAAAATAAATTTTGGTGACAAAAAATATAGTTCCCCTTTTTAGTGAGCCACAACTTAAAGGACTTAGTATTAAGTGGTTGGAGGGTTATAAATGAATCAAATTAGTTGTGAAACGGATACGTCTGAAGAACTTACATCCTTCAGCTCAATTAACTAAGTCTTTACGCACAATCAACCCACAGCCCTCACATGTCTGGGATTTACGATCTTCTTCAAATCCCAGACAAGTGGGTTGCAAATCAAGGCAATTTAGTTTAATTTGTGCAAGTTCTTAGTCATATTGTAAATTATTAAAACTCAATTCGCCTAGCGGTGGTACGATAAAAAGGCTGATGATGGGCAAATGGGCTTATCATCTGCCTAGCCTTTTCACAACTGCGTTCGGATCGCCTTCGAGATCAACTGGGTGCTCAGAACCAGTGTTTAAGATTGAGTCTTCCTTGAGCAATTTGGTGTGGATTTAACGCAGGACTAAGATATTTTTTATTTTGGCAAATCCAGGAAGATAACGGTAATTTCATAACCAGCTGCCACCAAATTATTGCCATATTCCTTTCCATGACAATTTTGTAGCCAGAAGGAAACTCTCATGCAATATTATATGAGTTCTGAAGTAAAATTAAAATTTGAAGCATCAATTAGGAAAAGGTCCGAGTAGCTACTGAGTGGGTCGAAGGCTTTAAGGACCTCTTATTTTAGGATCCCTTTTAAATTACGCATATTGTACTGCAATGTATGGAAATAGAATCTAAGTATAGCTTATTCAAAACATAAAACTAAAATAGGCTTTGACGTTGAGCTTACTGAAACTTTCAGCCAAACATTTATTATTGCTTGTTTATTACAGTGCAGTCAAAAAAATTAAAGTATGGTGATTCGATTTATTATTTCTCTCACGTATTTGTTTTATTGTAAAAGCGTAATAGACCAACGGTCCAACTTAACTTAGTATTTGATAGCGTTCCAATAACTTATTGTAGGTATATATACGATTATCAAAAACATCATTATTAAACCACCTTTACAAAAAAACACATGTACATTTCCCAGAAACACAAAACCTCAAAATAACAAACAAAACTAATTGCCTTCCTTTTTTCCAGGTCTTGTCGGGGCGATCGGTTACCATGGCAACGGTTACTGAAACAAACCCCTGAAACCAACGGGTAAGTTTTATTTAACCTACATACATATAGAAACAGGTGAAGGTTAAACTATACGGAAGTTAAAGGACGGTTCAAAATTGGAAACAAAAGTTTTACTACGGTCGGAATTAGTAATTTATTAGGAAGGATATTGAAGTCAATGTATATGTCAGCGTAGGATTGTAGGTACCTAAATTCCGTTAGATTACAAACTATCTGATAACATAATAACACAATAAACCTAACGGATAACAATACGTTAATGTAAACAGTTTAATAAGTAAACAATTTGTTTACCGTAGTCAGTTTTAATATAATGGAAAAGCTAGACTTAAGTTGGATTTCAATAACCTATCCGTTGATATACTTACTTAAGTAAGCAAATCATTCAGTTACAAAATCTACATTTAGGCAGCCTCCAACTGCACTACAACGCATGTATTTTGCGCGTGAACTACACTTAAATAATGATTAATAACTTATGACTTACGAAACTAAATTACATCTCAGCTGAAGTGTAAGACATGTGGGATGTTAATTATTACTTAATGAAATCTTAATACAATCTACACACCTCATCTTCACCCACGTTCGTCAGTAGAATTGCAAAATTGCTCAATGCATTTTGTATTTTCTCTAATAGACTCAAGGATGAAGGATAGTGCCTACTATATTTTGACGTGCCAATCTTCGTAATATCGAATGCTTTACACGTTTAATTACCTCACAAGCTCTAGTAATACAAATCTAATAAAATCTGCTTCATCTTATGCCATGCTATTTGTGGTTGATGCAGTATGTCTTACATGGTCCTCAGTTTCGGCTAAAACCATTCAGTAACTTTCGGCTAAAGCCATCACACATATTTGTATATTGTTCTAGTAAGTAATCTTGGCGTGATCTTCTATTAAAACCATATGTGATGATGAGAGTGCTAATATTTCAAACAAAATACCTTATATACCAATATCGTATTGAATTATTTTTCTGATTTTCACACATTGGTTCCCTGTTCTGTCAATCATACGATTCCTTATAGATTCATAGTCACATTGCCTTCCGACTAAAATTCAGTAAAGTTCCACTTACAAAAATGATTCTATAATTGGTTCCAATTATATTCCATTCAACTTTTCCGTATTATCATGTTAAAGATTCTTTCTTAATGTATTCTTTAGCATTTTTATTCGAAGATCATTAATTCAAGAGACTCCTAGCTCCGAGAGATCGAGTATTTCAGTCAATTTAAAATTCAAAATGGCGACGGTCAATAGTAATAGATTAGGCAAAGTGATTCAGTTACACGTGCAATGGTTTTTTGCTATTGTTGCTATGGAATAAAAACTTTTGAAATTGATATTGATCTAGAGATTTATAAGTAAAAACCTGATTGTAGTATAATTAATGTGATAGCCATACCGTTGCTCTCGCTGTCATTCTTTAAGTTAACGTGTAAGTATTAACCTAAGAAGAAAAATCAAAGTTTACAAGAGAGCAAAAATAAGAATATTATAGATACAGAAGTAGTTCGTTTTATGTTATTGTTTGAATAGCATGAGAAAGGCCAGCAGAGTCAGAGTCTATAGAGTATAAAATGCACATGAATGATCTCAACTCAGTTGTTTGTATTTTATTCTACCAGAATGAGTAGGTATTTTAGTAAAAACTTCCTTAAATGTCTATTTCCTAGGAAAATCATAATTCCCATCAAAGACGCCCCTAATCGCTTTATGACAAAACCCTCTTTAACCAGGAACACAAAGTACCAGTTACAAACTAAAATTGTCATAACATAAAACTTAATTCTCCTTTCAAGTACAGTTGGGTAAAGTGAACTCATACTATAGTTGCCGTCACTAAAGTACAAAAAAATGTTGTAAGCTGTTCCCCAAATTTGGTTATATGTTTCTCCTCGTCATCTTTCTTTCTCGTAGCCAAAATATAACTTGCAATTTTCGAAAGTAATCTCGGCAATGTTGCTTACAAGTTTTCTTCTTAATTGTTCCTTGATTTTTCCTTAGTGATCCTCACTAATTCTGTCCTGACTTTCTTCCTCACTAATTCTCACTAAACTTTCTGCCTATTGGTGAAAACCGCATTACAACCACTTCAATTGTCTTTGAGTTTATCGCGAACAGCCGAACATAAGGTCTTATTTACCAAGAAATGGTGTTAAATCGTGTAAGTGCACGTTACATAGCTCCTGGTTTTTACTCCACATTCCAAATACATATGATTGACCAACTCCCAGCACTTGTGTATACGGACTACAAAATAATATTTACATACATACACACACAGGCAAAGAACCGAAATGGGGCCGCGTCCTAGCAATGCCGTCCGTACAACTGAATAAATAATAGTTTTGAACCGTTGCTTCTCAATTATCTGGAAGTTATTGAGAAATATTTTTAGTAGTACGAAATTCTGTATTATTTTGAATATTATGTCGTCTGCTACAAGTACGTATTACGGTCGTGGAAGCAAATTACACGAAATATTTAGACCACCTCCATTTTTATATAGGTACGGTCTAAAAAGAAAATCATATGAGGTACTTTTGTTTTCGAGAACAATTCAGATGGTCCATGTAAGATTTTATTATTCTATGACTTTTGGCCAAAGAATATCAAGATGAGATAAAAATCCTTCAATAAGAGTAACATATTAACGAATTTGTTTCATGTGATTATTTTGCAGTCATAATTTTAATAACTTCGGCAAAATATACCTCATGTCTTCATAATTTTAACAAGCATAATATAACAACTCCTCAAATATTTGTAAACTGAATCACAATACATTTTCAAGTAACCATTGAAATCGTAACCAGTCGCAGATTCCACTTCATTCTACCACTAATTGGTCGTTATAAAATAATCACTATAGTAACGACACTCAATTATTTACACTGAAACATCAAATTACAAGCTTTTAAACTTAAACAAATAAGCAATTTCAGAAACCATTTAAGAAATATCCAAATGAAAATAATTTTAGGAATGTGGGATTCAGACTAATAGAAATTTTCACCAAAAACTAGCTGTAGTAATTAATTGAGATCTATTCTAGCGTGTTAATTGAAAGCCCTTTTTAATTAAATAAGTAACAGTTTTCACGAAATTGAGTTTTACATATGTATTTGGAGTCATGTTCTAAAATGTCAATGTTTTTTTTTTAAGGAGGATATGAAAATGCTTAAATGTGATATTAAAAATATCTGCTGGCATTTTTCAAGTTTGTGTGAGACTATTATTTCAAGAATTGTAGTAACCGCAATTAAAAATTTTGCTACACAGTCACACCTAACTAGATGCCTATAAAGAAAACCTAATTTAAAATTCTTGTAAAACATTAGACGAACAATGACTAGAAGTTTAAGCAGAAATAATTTTCTTAAAACTTATTCGGTATTTAATAGGTCCCAGTAAAGGAACATAAATTATTTGGTGCCAGTAAAATTGACTTTGGGCCACCTGAGTCTTGAACAAAATTATTAAGTAAAAGCCTTGTTATTTTTGTGGGCCTATTCAGTAAAAGTTACTGATATTAATTTGGTAAGCCATTAGTTAGAAGTTTTCTTGGGACGCCGTTTGAATATTTTATCGTAAATATTTTTTAAGAGATGTAATTTTTCACTTAGGGTTTGGTTTTTACCAATATCGACATCAGATCTTTCGATTATATATTCCAAGCCTGGGTATTTCGTTCTATTATTACAACTAAAGTGAAGAAGAAGAGGTACAACATATTATCTAGAAGGGATACCAAATAGGGGTACCTACTGCTGTTTGTACTGACTGACATCAACTGTCAACTGCACCAAAAAATTGTCCAGTCCAAAGACCTTATGACGAAAACAACACATTCCATTGGTCAATCACATGCCACATTTAATTATATTAATTGTGACAATCATTTTAAATATTCTCTATCTAATGTACATGCATTATATGATATGACATTACATAACGCAATTTCTCATCACAAAAATCACAAGACCCTAACAAAAGAGCACTCCAAAAATTTCCCTTTCGCCAACCAATTTCAGTTGAAAATAACCAGTAAAACATAATACGGTATGACCGCAACAATGATGTGGTAACTATGGTCTCCAACCCAGTTCCCAGGCTATGGGCCAATGTTATAATTGTCGAACCGCAAAACTCCGCTTGGACATATTGTATAGGATTTAATGTGGCTGGTACTTGAGTGGTTTTAGTGTATGGGGAATTGTGATAAAAGATTCGTGGGGGAGTTTAGAAAGCTTGATAATAATGTTGTGCATTGCATCATAATGGGTTGTTTGGTGTTTTCTTTTGTCTATATTCTGGCTTAGAGCAAGGTCCTCTATAACGGATTCATCTGCCGCAATTGATTCATTTCTATCTGTAACCTGCATTTGACCGTCAAGGACTAGCATAATGATTGATCGTCATCTTAAAATCCTTTGCATGTAAAAAAAAACAGCTGCATTTTTTAATTTCATCAATAAATCCTTACCTCAAACAAAAGGTCACCCTTTGAGGTAAGGTTTGTCTTTATCTTGAACCACTTGACGACCAATTTAGTTTCCTCTGCACCTTCGAAAACAACCCCCGTGTGAATCTCACATCAAGGGCCTATCTTTAGCATCTATAGGTCTCCAAATACTAACATCTCTTACAAAAACTCCACAGCCGCAGTGTAATCAATCACTCGTTTTTTCTCCCACATCATATGGTTAAGCCTACCCTAATAAATGACCGAGAGGCAGGGTGTTGGCACGAGACACCGTGTCACACAGGGTGTTTGAACTTAAACACGGAGAAACACAGTGTCTGTCCACGAGGTTCAATCAAGGATTTTGAAGTGAACACGTGTAGGAAAATTTTAGGTAGGTCACTGTGTTTTTGGTGAAAAAGGTCTCATGTTTTGGTGACCTTGTAAATTAAGCAAACCTTTGACTTTTTCACACGAAGACACATTTATTGTTTGATGTTTAATTTGAAGCTTATAAAGATCAAACTACGGTAATACTAGGGACTAAATAAAGAAACCTTAACGGGAATACTAGGTACCAGTAAGTACTCAAATTCAATCAAGTCTAAACCCATGATCAATAAAACTTCTATGCCCAAAGATCCATCTAGAATTTCAAACCCAGTGAGCAAAGTGCTTGGTCATTGTAACAAAATAGTACGAAAGCCTTTTACAACTACAGCAATAGGTCCCTTTGATTGAGTTTCTTTGAGTGAAGACACATACAAAACCCTAGAAACCGACTGATGGATTGAATACAAACGTTCGACCCCACTCACTACTAGCATTCGATTAATTAGATCCTCTCTCGATAGCTATTGGAAAAGTTCCACCAGTTAACTGCCCAAGGTCTTTAAAGTAAACAACGAAAGAAAATAAAACATTAACAGAGCCTCAAGAGCTTAATAATACGAAGAAAAAAACATTTCTACTCGTGACTGAAGGCCGAAGTAATAATTCTTACGCTTTGAGCAAAGTTCTTGGGTACTCCCCTGGAATACATAACAACTTAATAAAACAATATCACGCCAGTTTTCTGTAATGGGTTAAGCAGAACAGTGTCTATTTGAAGTCACTGAAATAGTTGATATATTCAGTCATACTCATTCTTTATTGGGTCCTTTTCTATTAAGCCATCACAAATTATGACATGGTTGCGAAAATTTCTAAGATGTTCATTGAAAAATTGATCCAAAATTTTCTTTTTCTGCAAAAATTATAAGGTTATCCATGAATAATCTTAATTTGAAAATCTTTTCATCTAAAAACATACATCATTACGACAAATATTTTTCTCATAGATTCCATGAGAATATCAATAAAGCAATTCAGTGAGTACCTATTAAGTATTGGCCATCACTTCCATTTCATCATTTACTTCATTCCAATACTTATCGATTTCCCTATTTCGTTATCCAAATCTTCCATTGTCAAAAACCCCATCAATCAAACCTTGAACTAATTAAAACATCCCATACAAGGACATCCGTGCACTGTGTCGTAATAGGAAAGCACTTATACCGTATCACTTACTCCAATATTCCCTTTCTTTTGCACCCACACTTGGTCCATATCTCCATCTCTTTCGTTCCCAGCATCCGTATCGATCGTGGTTTTACCCTTGACCTTAGAGGGGGACACAATGCCCCGTGCTCCCGACCTTGTACTATGAGATGGGGGAAAATGGTACGAGCGAAGTTGTCTTAGTATGCTCGTGATGGACCGGTGATTATTGTAATGGTATTGTTTACCTATGTGCTTTACAGTGTGAATGTTTTTATCTCTTGTAAGATTAATGTTTTTGTTATCTTGTAACTGTTATACTTACTACTTTTGAAAATGGAAGATTTTGATATGCTTCGACAACGATGACGATTAAGATGATTTAAATAAGATTCCTGTGTAAGTAGACAAACAAGAATAAATGCTAGGGGCTATTAAGGGTCTGTTTCTCAATCGTGGAAAAACAGCGAAGTCGGTAGTTATGAGATTCTACAGGGAAAGGACAATGCTCATGAAGTATGAGAAAAAAACCCAGGCCCGGCGCAAAAGAAATGTAACTCAAAATATAGGTAAAAATAAGTAATTAAATATTACATAGGGGGCATTATCGAAATCAGTGGCTATATGTGTGAAATTGCTATTCGAATTTTAAAATCTGCGGTACATTGCTACTCAAGATTTTAGAGGGAACATAATGTATTAGTAAAAGGAACAGCAAACAGATACAGTTGTGGTTTAAGAGTGTACATAATGACATGTTTATAGCAACTTCTCCACTATTCTACCTACTTTTAGGATAGTGGATAATAGGATGATAAAACTAAAACAGGATATGAATGTACTTTTCATTTTCATAATAACGCTTAAAAGTCATCGATTCTTTATTTCTAACACGACGAGATCCAAAAATGTTGCGGGATGCGCGAACTGTTCCTCATGTCTAGCCCACCCTAAGTAATGTAAAACGCTCATGACGCGATGACGTGGGCGCTGCAGCCTGTACTTCGGTATTGATTTATCTTTTTGGAGAGGCTTATTACTTGCCATATTACTTGTTTGTTGTTGCAGATAGCACTTTAATTAAACTATAAGCCCTAGCTGCTCATGTTAACCCTTTAAAAAATCAAATAGCAATTTCATACATTTAGCCATTGATTTCGATGATGCCTCCTATGCAGTATTTCATTACTTATTATTACCTATAATTTGAGTTACTTTTCGTTTGCGCCGGGCTTGGGTTTTTTTTTAGCATTGTCCTTTGATTGAGATCTCGAGTAATATATAAAGATGTCATACATACATAGTTTCTTTGGAATACATTCATATTTCATCGCGGGACATACCTAGTTTGGATCTGTTTGCGAAATTAGAACCTCTGGGACATAACAGTATTGTCATGCATAATTGATTACACGAGAAGCCTATTAATTAATCCGCTAATTAATCATAGTTTTACTTAATTACCCGCGTTGAATGCTGCGTTCATTTAATTAGTTTTTGTTTTAATAAACAGCTGTGTTTTTACGCTCTAGTTTATTAAATTAAGAAGTAACTGACTTTTTGTTTGACCGTTTGACTGTTACTGTTTTCAGTAGCTATGTGAAATAATAATCTACAGATTGATCAAAGACATAAATACGAAATTATAGAACTCTTACATAAATAGTCAAGTATGTGTAGGATCCAAGAAAAAATAAGGGCTAAGGGCGGATTAGAACGAGTACAAAAATGGAAAAGATTGTATTCATATTTACAAAGAAATCCCGTTTCCAATAAACATGAAGTTTGTAAGCAAAGAGGTTTGAAGGGTTCTATACAAATTAGGGCAAGCAAATCTTTGATAAAGACATGGTATACTTACCTAGTTACAACACATAATAATTATATTAAGTTCTAAGGTTGAGAAACTTTAGAACCCGAAGCTACTCATCCCGTAATCCAAGTTTCGAACTCAGTTAATAAATTAAATGATGTTTGAACAGATTTCAATGACGTTGTATAGTGGTTAATTCAGTTGAACAATTTGAATAGATGGATAGTTCACTGATTTGGGATAAGTTAAGAATAATGTTTAACTAAATGTATCTCAAATAATGTAAATCAATGCCGAGATATATAACATAACTAGATTAGAACCAATTAGACCATGTCCAGTGTTTTACATGGAGCAACTGTCTAACTAACCCTGGGACTTTCTTATTTAATTAAATCCTAAATGACGGCCAAGATGATCTACAAAAACTGCCGAATAAAAAAAATTGTTTGCCGGTATTCTCCATACCACATGTCTAGAAACGCGAGTGCTCAGTCAAGACTGTTTCTTAAATAATAACCATGATTATCATTACGCCTATTTATAGATTTTACTACCACAAACCACACAACACATGGCATTTGTTATCCAACAGATCGTCACATGTTTAACAAAAACAGTTGCAAAACGTGACAGTTACATTTGAATTCAGGAAAGGGGAGATAATCTTTTGGATGAGGTTTTTATATCTCCCAAATAACTCTTCATATCGCAACTCCTGAAAGTCAGAATCAACAGAAACGACCACCAGAAAATTAGAGAGGAAAGATAAAAATAGACACAAAAAGACGAGGCCTGGCTCGTTTATAGAGACAGCCGACTCAAATCTTTTAGAAATAGAAGCTATTAAATCCCTTATTTGTGTTTTAGGCAACAGTGGTCTTTGTCATGACAATATACAGACCCACATTAGTAGTAGGTTGTAGTCTAACAACCAGTCTTACCTAGGGATTATTGGGTTGCTCGGGTAACTGGGTTGAGGAGGTCAGATAGGCACATGATATAATAGACTAACATTAAGTTCATTTCTGTCAATAAGTACATCATGTATATCTTCAATCTTGCACATAATAATATGTAAGATAACGTGTTAAGTTGTAACTGACATGACTTCAGGGAGTGTTAGCCTACCCCCAGCAATACTTCTCCCTCGATTTATTACAAACATAATGAAGGTTTATATGCCGTTTCCTCGAGACGGACGGACGTACATTCTATTTACGTATATTTAATTTGCAATAGTGTTTATTGATCTGCGTAGGATGAGGGATCTTAGAGGCTATTGTTGGTTTTTCTTTGTAATGAGATTTTTTTTTTGGATAGCGGATATCTTTATATAGGAAATGGAGGTGGGAGGTCAATCCATTATGGATCCATAGGTATCATGCTTCAAAGGTTTCGCCAGTTGAAGGACAATAAATTAGTTAGATACATATGCGGATTAGAAATCTGAGTGGTGTGACTTTCTAGTACTCATAATTGTTACAAGAAAAGTGCGTGGAGCTTCAGTTAGGTATTTTTTTATTTAAGCCTGATTATTTTAGAAAGATAGGTAAAACTTGCACATAATAAATTTACTTCAATAAGACATTGTTATTCTGAACTCTTATCATCTGTATGTCATCTTCATACTCCTCTTACGTTCACCTGACTTCTATAAATAAACCAGCTAAATAACCCAGGTATCAAAATAACTAGAGTCTGATAGATATAAATTAGTTGACGTTGATACCCTTTCAGTTCCGTAAAAAGGCCCTAAGTAGCTCCAAGGTTGAACCCGTATCTTCTTCAAATTAAGACTGACGTAACAATTACTTCAACATCTTTCTAACCTTTAACCTTCCTTCACACACCTTTTGTATTCTAAGAAAACTGAAAACTTGGCCAAATGAGGGGTCTCGATCGCCTTATGATTCATACATCCTTTTGAACTTAACCTCTGTCAAAAAGGACGTACGGTTCCCAAAAAATAAGTCCCGATGTTTCCGGATAAATCTTTTTGCGGTTTTAATTAAACGCCCGCGGTAATTTGTTGTAGACCCACGTATAACTTCCCTACGTTGATTAAATAATCATAAATAACCAAATTAGGACTCCCTTTATTAACATGTTAATGAACGCAGGGAAATGCGTATTAAACTTTTTAATCCCTAAGAATTTTTAATCTTTTGCTGTTAATACCAGCTTTTGGAAACCCTCATAAGATTGTAATCCATTTTACACGTGTCTTGTCTAAATTGGACGCTTTTATCGTCGAAGGCAACCACGTAATCCAGCTTCTTGTGTTTCTAAATTATTTTGTTTTCTACTACTACAGCATCATCATATCTTCAAGCTCTTTTATTCTGGTCTACTGTTAAACAGTAGTTTGAGATTCGGCTTGATCTATAACTTCTGCTTTCAACTTTTCCCTTGCTCACATCAAGTGACAGAGTCTTATACACTTCTATACAGTGTGTAAGGAGTATGGATCCTCTTAAGCATTTGGCTAGTCTACGTAATGTTAAGATTGACTTCAGTGGTTTGCAGAACATTATGTTGACGATATAATTTGCTGTTACAGGAGCGGGCTCGAATGTCGGGCGGCGGCGGCGGGGGCCTCATGTCGTGTGTGCGCGAGGGCTCGCTGGAGCCGCCTTACCGACCGCCCATCTCCGACACACACAACCATGGTGAGTACCAGGGCAGCATCATACTACAGCAGTTACTGCAAGTCACATAGTCACGTTATACTCATGTCGTGTGTGCGCGAGGGCTCGCTGGAGCCGCCTTACCGACCGCCCATCTCCGACACACACAACCATGGTGAGTACCAGGGTAGCATCATACTGCAGCAGTTACCTACAGTCACATAGTCACGTTATACTCATGTCGTGTGTGCGCGAGGGCTCGCTGGAGCCGCCTTACCGACCGCCCATCTCCGACACACACAACCATGGTGAGTACCAGGGTAGCATCATACTGCAGCAGTTACCTACAGTCACATAGTCACGTTATACCTACTCATGTCGTGTGTGCGCGAGGGCTCGCTGGAGCCGCCTTACCGACCGCCCATCTCCGACACACACAACCATGGTGAGTACCAGGGTAGCATCATACTGCAGCAGTTACCTACAGTCACATAGTCACGTTATACTCATGACGTCTGTGCGCGAGGGCTCGCTGGAGCCGCCTTACCGACCGCCCATCTCCGACACACACAACCATGGTGAGTACCAGGGTAGCATCATACTGCAGCAGTTACCTACAGTCACATAGTCACGTTATACTCATGACGTCTGTGCGCGAGGGCTCGCTGGAGCCGCCTTACCGACCGCCCATCTCCGACACACACAACCATGGTGAGTACCAGGACAGCATCATACTACAGCAGTCTACAGTCACATAGTCACGTTATACTCATGTCGTGTGTGCGCGAGGGCTCGCTGGAGCCGCCTTACCGACCGCCCATCTCCGACACACACAACCATGGTGAGTACCAGGACTGGTCCTTCCAAATAACCCACTTACGCTCATGTTACCAGGAAAACTTCATGGTCCAGCAGTCACGGCTAACTAATATTTACACAGATTTCATTCAATCGTTTATTTAGAGCAAATGAGATAGTCTTGGTAGTATTTAACACCATGACTATTATGCTGGCCTGGTGTTTAAAGTACCAGCAGTCACGGCTAACTAATATTTACACAGATTTCATTCAATCGTTTATTTAGAGCAAATGAGATAGTCTTGGTAGTATTTAACACCATGACTATTATGCTGGCCTGGTGTTTAAAGTACCAGGTTTTCAAACACAAGCGTGCGAGTGCTGTTCCTACGTCAGGGAGGACCTACTAATGTAATTTTACTGTATGTATCTATAAAACCAAAGACTAAGTTAAGGTGAAGGAAAACATCTTGAATAAATAACTTGTTTGTAAAGTCTAAAATCGCCAATCCTTGACCATGTGTGCTGAATTACGTTCATTCCTTCCCGAGCCCTACAGTAGGACAATGAAAAGGCTGATGAAAGAATGGTAGCTTCATAGTCATAGCAATCATACCTTTGTAGGAACTCTAGACTATTAATAAAATATACCTATCTTCACGTCACTAAAGGGTCTTATGTTCCCGTCAATAACATAACCTATTAATAAAAACTGGCACCTTGGGAAGCATTGGAAAAATTATTACTCAAGGTGAGGCCGTTTCATGGCCATCAAATTAAGTTCACAATAAAACAAAAATGTACGCATGGCTGTTAATAATAGAAAACCTCTGTTTAATACATACTTACAATTGAGAGATCTTCGAAGTGATGTATCCAATCAATTTTGTAGCTGACAAATCCCCAACAATTTTCGAAGGGTAACCACCCTTCGAAAATTGTCACAATCCCCCAAAATTAGTCACAATAGAATTCTCCTTGCTGACCCCAGATTTAATGAACGATCTATAATCGTAAATCTATCGTATAATCCTTGGGGTAAACAACCCCATAGGTTTTTGTTGGCATCATAAAAAGCAAGGAAATTATTAGATAGGGAGGTGGATAGAAATCGCCTTTAAATAATATTAGTAGTAATAAAACATGTGTTTATAATGGTCTGCCTACCCCAAAGTCAGCCCCTTGCTGTCACCATAGTCTTGATCAATCATTATTAAACATCATAATTCTTACTTATATGATGCGAAAGTGTACATACTACTTTTTATTATTAATGGTACATACTACTTTTTATCCGATTTGAAAAAGGTCGCGGAAAACAGCAAATCTCCTATGTTTTATTGTAACGTCACGATTGCAGTCTTTTTAAGTACAGGTCTCCTCACGACCTTACTTTACCTTAAGTTCAGAGCACCAAAGACTCACTTTCGTCCACCCCTGATTCAGACAAAGGACATAGCACCCACTGGATTTCTATACTTTTACTAACCCCCTTTTCTCATGTTTCAGGCGAAGGGCGTACGGGGCGTTTTCTCCGGGGCCTCCGACGCATGTTCAAGAGGCGCGGCAGTGGCGCCCGCGCAGACGCCTCGCCCGACCCCAAGAGCAGTTCCACTTCCGAACTGCTGGACGCTGACCGACATGCTAGACGAAAGTAAGATGGGATTTTATGTGTAGGAATACTGGTAGAATTATGACCCATCTTAAATAGTCGTGGTGACATACACAGTACTTAAAGCACCAACATCTCAGGTATAAAGGTGTGGGTCCAATTACAGAACAAATACGAAATGACTTAATGACAGATTAAAGGTGAAGGAAAATATTGGGAGGAAACCTGGATTGTTAAGTTTGGAATCATCAACCAGCATTGAGCAAGCTTGGTGATAAACGCTGAAGCCTTCTCTGTGTGAGATGAGGTCTGTGCCCAGCAGTGGAACGCTAAAATGGCTGATGATGATTATAAGGGTGTAAAATTGTGAATATATAAGCCAGTAAATAAATGGTTCAGTTTTCCTTACCGAACATATGTGCATAAACAAACAGTAAATAAACCATTCAGGGCAAATTTTGAGTTTGAGAATTGCTACAGGCTACACAAGCTCGTGAGCATAATGTGGTTTTAAATTATAGGTTCATGTTTTTATAACTTAACTTAAAGTACCTAATCTAAAATTAAACAGTTATGGTTGATAAAAGTATTTTTAAACAATCTTTATTACTCAGTAAACCTAGTTAACTGGTCACGTTGTAGTTTAAATTAATTATAATTTCAATAAACAATTATGTTATCACTACATAGTATCGAAAGGTCAATGTAACTTAGATGTAGTTTCAGAACTACTAGCGCCATCTATCCAGTTGAGTGCATATTACTAAGTTACTTTCGATCTTCAGCTTGGATCTATTTTCATACTTTTATTACAATTTTTTTTCAACTGAAAATTAAAACGGTATTGATTGCAATAATGACTTCGCACATTTTCCCGCATAAATTAAACGTCCGTTTTTTCTTAAAACAATGTTAACTTTGAAAAGTGTGTTTGAAAATTCGTCGTAAGTAAACAGTTTTTTGAAAACCGACGTCCATATTGTCCCTGAACTTGGCCTTAAAATTCTAGGAATCCTGATTACATTTGACAAGGATTCTTTTGGTGTTTAATGGACTTCAAGGAGTAACTATTTAAATTGTATGAATGTGTAACCTGTGCAGTATTAGTCGGTTCGTAAATTACATTTTTATTTAGCTTTTTTCCAAACATGTTTAATAATTGATCTTCTTCTATATCCACAAAGGGAGGGTGCGTACGGCAGCGGGTTATCCGTGTCTCATGACTCGGTGTTCACGGGCGAGCGGTCGGGAGACGAGTCGAGCGACGAGAGACCCACTCCTGCGCACGGGCTGGCGCACGTCGCCACATCGCATCGGGTGAGTACTGAATAAGTCTACTAGGAGGAGATTAGGTATTGAGCAGCATATATCAATAGGAAGAGCAGGCATGCATTTTGCCTAGAAGTATTCTTGGTCGATCTTACAGGAGACTAGCTATAAAATAAATCATTCACGATCTAAGTGAAGAGCAGAAAAGAACATAGGCACTTCAAATTTATAAGTAAATACATAAAAGATAAAAAAAAATTAAAGCTTTAATCTTAGCGACTTAATGAGTCAGATATCCGATCTGGCGATTTCAATAAAGCCTTCTTGACGATTTTTGAAGAAAATATATGTATGTATGTCTAGAAACTGTACCTATTTCAACTGGCTGATCGAGGGAACTAAAAAGTATCTTTCTTCTCAGGTTTAAACTATCTATAAACGTTTTAGCGTGAATACGCAACAGTCAGACAGAATAACTTATGCACTTATAACATTTGTAAGGATTATCAACTAGGAAGAACCTAAAAATAAACACAAAATATTACATAACAAACGTATGTATAGTGTGACAAGTCTACAAATGAGATTATAACTAAGGCGCCACTTCTGACGCGGATGTGTAAGCTTATTTACTGCTTAGACGTCACCGCAGTTACTTACGAAAAGTAAAAATAAACTTATGCGATTACTTAAGACTTTACGTACTCTGTAAGAACATTGTTTAGAAAATATGTCTAGTCTGGTTCAGCTCAGAATAATCTGCCTAGCATTTTTCTATGTTAGAGTCTGTTTCCAGTGCTCCTTGTAAAGCACTAGTACACAGCTACATGCGGTCAGACTGGAAGCCGACCCCAACATAGTTGGGAAAAAGGCTTGGAGGATGATGATGAGTGTGTTTCCAATCTACATGGAGCGACCACTTATTTATCTGATCTTTTAGCAATATTAGACAGTTAACTTTTTCGTTCAATCCTGGGTCAGGCAAGTACCTACGCAACTTTTCTAAGTTTGTATGTACTTTCTAAGTATATCTTGGACACCAATGATTGTGTTTCGGATGGTACTTTAAATCGTAGGTCCGGGCTGTTACTTAACATCCTTGGCAGGCCTTACGGGAAGTCAGAAGCCAGTAGACACAAGTCTTACCAAGGGGTTAGGAGTTCCCTACGTAACTGGTTTGAGGAGGTCAGAATAGCTCAAACAAAACTGAAAATGATTCCACCCTAAAAACAAATACACTCTTATTTCTTATTTTCTCTCCTCTTACAAGATTGTTATTCACATAGAGAGATGTACTCGTATTAATGAAAGACAATGTTTAGAGTCACTTGGCTATTGTTATCTGAGGAAGTCCTCTGCGTTACTCTCATAACGTACAGACTTAATGAGTTTATTTTCATTTTCACTACTGTTTTTTTAAGGTGAAATGTCGCGTTTTTTTTGTGTAGAGCTAGATTAATTGAAACTGAAATACTTACTATTTTAGTCACATTCAAATCCAATCTTGAAGTTAATCATCTCGGAATATAATTTGCTTTCGTTTACCTACTTACTACCTTAACCAGCGATCTATAGGTACCTACTCCTATTATACTTGAAAACTGAATAAGCTGTTTGTTCGGTTGAACGTGCTATTCTAAGGAATGGGCCTAGCTCTGATATCAGGCCATTTGGTCTAAGGCCGGATTTGTAAAATTACTTCCTTATAGATTAAATAACGCCAGTCTAACCAAGGGGTATCGGGTTGCCCGGGTTACTGGGTTGAGAAGGTCAGATAGGCAGTCGCTTCTTGTAAAGCACTGATACTCAGCTGAATCCGGTTAGACTGGAAGCCGACCCCAACATGGTTGGGAAAAAGGCTCGGAGGATGATGAGATAGCTAAATAACCAATGAACTTTTACTACGTGGAGTATCCCAGCCCCAGGGCTACGATTCAACTTCGCTATGTTGAATGATTAGATAAAAATTATTCACTGAAGCTATGACCTCTTGTCTCAATACAAAGTACGATACCCACAAATTCCACTTTCAAACTCATTTCGGATGACTACGTAAAAACTATAAATACTGAATCAGCCTCTATCTTCCGGATTTCTATAACTTATCTATCCGCTTATTTGCGATTCTAGATTGAAGACATAATTGGGGCCCATATCAGACCTTTTGTAGAACAGATAATCGGTCCAATTTTATAAAGGATTTTCTGACCGACTTTTTGTAGGACGTAGAGCTACTGTCAAAATTCAGTCTCTAGCAAATGAACTTATGGATAGGTCATAGAAATCCACTGTATATCTATTCAAATAGAAAGTACTTAAATAGTACTATCTCATGGTACTCTTACACAACTTCGTAAAATGACCGGTCATTGTGCGCTCTTCAATGAGTTGCGTTTTGCCGGTCAAAATGTGAAATACTGTTTTGTAGCTTCGAGTGTGGGATAAGTGGGTGTAGTTAGATTGAGTATGTTAAGGCTCATGTTTTAATGTTTTTTTTCCTGTTTTTGAGTAGGCTAAGAAATATTTTGGATTAGTATCGATTTTTTGTTACTTTTCCTTAAAACTTTCTGTTTGATTTATAATATTAATAAATGATGAACAATTACGTTAGATATGAATGGTTAACTTAAGTATTACGAAATATTACGATACATTTGAACATTACTTTTTTGTTATCCCAAACATGTGACTTAAATTAGAAGTATTGTTTTTTAGATCTTATAATTGTGGCTCCAAAAAAAATCGCTGCTATATCCTAATGTCTTATTGAACTTCTTCACCCAAAATCCTATATTTCTTTAATATAGGTTCCTAAGAAAAATTACCGAACAAAAGTGAACCAATAATCTCGTTATTGTGAACCCGGGACACGCCCAGACGCGAACTAATTAATACATTTATTAATACCACATAACAACATCACGTAGTTGCCGTAATAATTCAACCATAATATTGTTCAACAGGATAGTGGTAGAAGTTCCAGTGTGTGCAAATGTGGAGCGAATCAAGTTAAGCTATAAAAGCTTCCACATATCTATGTATATTTACAAGTTCGCGCCATAACTTTGCACTTCTGAAGTTAGCCATTCAATTATCGTAAAGCTTTGATTGCGCGAATTTGTCACAAAAATATGAACAAAACTTACATGCATTGAATGTGTGTCAAACTTCAGAAATGGGTTAATTTATTTATTTAACGCGAGCTGTATAAGTATTTTATTGCTGAATAGTTTGTTTGTTTGATTTCACGCTCTAATCCCAGAAACCACTAGTCCAACTTGAGAAATTTTATCAGGGCTCGATTATTACCTATCGATGAAAGTATAGACTACTTTTTTATAAGGGTGCGTTAAGTTATTATCATGGGCGAAACCGCAGTCAAAAGTTAGTAATTTTTATTCTATTGTAGTAAAGTCTCATCTGTGTAGAGGTTGGAATTGTTTTAATTAGTCCCTTGTGAACAAAGATTTATATGGTATCAGTTCTATGTAGCTAGTGTAATAAACCTTGACCTATTTCCAGTAACTTTGAGAAATTCTTCCATCTTTGATTCCTTTTACCGCTGACTAGAAGATTTCAAGTATCTACATCTTTCTTTATTAATACACAGACAGATTATCATGTAGCTGTCACACCGTCATGCTGTCACATTATCATGTAGTTAGCAAAACAAATGAACTGACTAAAAATCGACAATCGAACGGACATCAAATCGATTCAAAAAACCAGTATCGAGATAATCGCAAACCTTCTGCACACGATTACATAATGCTGGCATGTAGTAACGCGAAATCTACACGAGATCGAGTTCCGTTGCTCAGTTATGCTCTCTCGAACACAGTCACAGTTGTGTTGGATTCGCGTGTGTTGCGGACCTAATTCAAGTTATTTTTTTTTTCCTCCAACGAATGGGATGAATCACCCAGTCTGAACCGAGACCGCGACTACGCCCGGCGTTCAAATGTTCGATATTTAAGAAGTTTTCGAATTTAAAAGTGTTCTGTGTTCGAAAAAAATATTGTGTGTTTTAAATTTGAGTGTTGTATTTGGAAAAAGAGGTTTTTATGTTATTAAGTTTTCTGGTTCTAGTGTTATTTAAAGTTTGTTTTACATACCGGTACAAGTTTGTTATAATCGATGTAAAAGTAATAACTTAATATGCTATAATCTCTTTGGGATTGAACTGATGTACACTACATACACTTGGCATTGAATCAGCTTTATAAAGCTTTTAGCCTTGCTCATATGGCTAGGTCGACGAGAACATTATTAAAACTACGTCCAAAGAGTCTAAGGAATATACTGGTACCAAAATACAGCTAAAAACATAACAAAAAAGTGACGTCAGACCGTCTCGCCGCCACCCTTGGCTGCGTGAATTTTAAAATAGCGCTAATTTTAGACTAATTAGCCAGCTTAATGTTTTGCGTCTGCCTTTCATATATGGAAACTGGGTTCGGTTGTCTCTGACTCATGTTAGGCTTCCGATCAATAACATTTTATATGGCCAGTTTATATATTGGCTTGTTTTGTTTTTCCGAAGTTCTTTTTGTGAAATTACGTCATCGCTTTGTTTTGGTTAAGTTTAAAAGTTGAATGTTTGTTTGGGATCTTTGAAGTAAATAGATGTTTATTATACCTTTTTAAAGGTGTAAATATGGGTTAAAATGTTAGGTATTAGAGTTAAATGAAGTTCAAGCAAAACAAAATATTTAGACATTTAATTTTAACAATTGGTTGGTTCTTAAATAAAAAAAGCAGTATGAATATTTACACTAGCGTGCAAGAAATAGAACTAACAACTAAAAAAACTGGAAAAAAACTATTATTTAATTAAGTTTATTTAAAAAACTGTACAAGAAGAAGTAAATAAATAATGCATTTGGTATGTCTTACAGAATTTTTCACATGATAATGACACGCGAAGCTTACAAAAACCAAACGTGTTCGTTTTAACTCTGAAAACTTTAACAAAAAGATATAAATCGACAGCTCGTTATAAGTAGTTAAAGACGTTACTAACCATAATGTTTTAGTACTTTTTGTGGAAAATTATAAGCTATATTTTACAGTCAGTTAAAAGCTGAATTCTATTAATATATGAATTCTGAACAGGTACATTCTCTCTTGAAACTTTTAGTACTTCAGTAGGATTAAAAAGATATTTTTTTAACGAAAGCTCCTAGAGCACAATACTAAAAAGTTAGTCCTATGGAAAAAACCTAGCAACAAACTCTACAGACACTCTTTTATGGTGAACTGAATTCTAGGAAGGCCTCAGATGCCAAGAGTCCATGGTATCATATATAAGGTTGCAAAAACTTAATATTGGAACAATATTACTCTGTATGACATGCGGTCGACCTTCGAGGTTAAGCGTCATATGCAGCGGTGAGTCTACGGATGGGTGCCCATGACCTTTTTCTATATCGGTTAATAGAGAGGATCGGCGTCTATTGCGGTTAGATGACACACTCATTATTATGTTAATAATAGGTTTACCACAACTTAAGGTACGTAAAAAAATTGTTACTCTATTTTTTTGCAATCAAGTGTATACAAAATATTTAGGGCAAATTTTTTAAAGATATAAAGTGATTTATTCAAAGCAGCTTAAAAATTAAGTTTACAAAAGAGAGCCCCAAAAAGCCCGCCCTTCACCACTTCCTATGTGTTTTTCTGGGAAGAAGAAATGGTTGAACCAATTCCCCCGTTTGACAACCAGTCTTACCCAGCGGTATTTTGTCACTCCAGTAACTGGGTTGAGGATTTCGCTTCTTGTAAAACACTGGTACTCAGCTGCATCCGGTTAGACTCGAAGCCGACCCATAGTTGGGAAAAGGCTAGGCAGATGATGAAATATTGGTATAAGATATTTTGAGCACTTTTTTGAGATTAATGTCATACGTTATTATAATAAGATTAAAACTAATGCATATTAGCACATATTCCTACAAAACTTGGCAAGAATAAGCTGTATAAGATGGAATTCCTAAGTTAATGCAGTTGACTCATTTATTTTGCTCGCAGCGTGGGTGGCGTGGGTCGGCTCGGATAAAGTTGTTTTATATAGTTTTTTTTTTACTATTCTGCATCTACAATCTACATATAAATGTGCAGTTTGTTGCGGAAAATAAGAATTGCATCTATCACAATTAATCTCTTGATTTATCTTCTTTTAAAACTGCTGCAAAATATACTATTTTCAGGAATTGCAGTGTGAGTTAAAGTAATTATTATTTATTTACAAATATTGAAACATAGCTTATTATTCTTGTTCATGTATTCCTCTCACGAAAAATTAAACATGGCAAAAATATCATTTTCGAATTCAATCTGCGCTTGATTTTATGGTAGCGTTAACAGCAACTAACGTCCAAGAACTTTACATTATACAGTGTACTACTGTTCGGCTAATGGGAGATAAAAAAAAAATCAAAATCACCAGTCATTTATACATATTAGGCTGCAAAACATCGCTTTTCTTTTCTTTCACACTTCCTATGTGTTGTTGCTGTCAAAGTGAGAACCTCCTTTTGTTGAAGTCGGTTTAAAATACTTAATATTATTAAAATTCAACGTCTTAAGTCTATATCCAGTGTTTACGTCACAATAAGAAAGTAAAACAAACACCCGAGCAGTCGTGGAATTAATAAAAATAATTATTACATAACCACAAGATTGGAGGCTATATTTAATATCTTATATTCGTTCGCAGTTTTAAACGACTGCTTATGTTTTTTTGTTTGTTTTTGAGACTGTTAAACTTTCTTCGTAATATTACTGGCGCCTCTTAGAAATTGCACTGTCATTTAAACGATTGGTTACCTGTTATAGTGCGAATGACTATAATATGCATTCTGCCTATTACTTATTTATTCTCCGGTCGTGTCGGATTGCCGTCCCATCGGGCTATGAGAGTGAAGGAATGGTGAGTGCACCAGTGTGTGCGCAAATGCTTGTGCAGATGGCTGATCTCCTTATATGAGAACAGTCACCGAAGATACCACCCGTAAGCTAAACTAAGCGTTGTTTAAAAATATGACAAATAAAACAACATTTTTTTCTTATAACCTAAAATAAAGTAGATCAAAATACAAACCATAGAAAAAAAATTGTTCTAAAATAGACTATATCTATAGACAAAAGAATATCTGCCAAAAAAAATCTTTGAACAAAAAGTTCGTTACCTAATCCCAATATAGACACAAGGAACTGGTTTATGTTAAGGTATCTTTATATCATGCACATAAATAACACGAGATCTTATATGTTTATAGCCGTCTAGACATATAAAATATTATAATTAGATACGTCTAAGAAGTGTCGGGGCAAAACTGATATTTGGACAAATTGATAGAAATTACGACTCTTTCTCACGTGATAAATTCCTTGATAAAATTGGGTGTCAAACATCCGTTTTTTTGTAATAAACCTTTTTAGTCATACAGCACATGTCTAGTACTTAGATGTTAATAGGTGCATAAGGTATATTACTGAAATACAAAGCTGTACTTATTTTTATCAAAATTGATCTGAGTCAGATAATCGTGTGATGACTAACTAACCGCTTTCCCGCGGTTTCACCCGCGTCCCTTAGGAACTACTATCCGTACCGGGATAAAATATAAACAAAACTAAAAGAATTTTTCAAACCGGTTCTGTAGTTTCGGAGCCTCTAGAGAACCAACAAACAAAAAATTGTTTCCTCTTTATTATATTAGAATACTTAACCGATATCAGCAAAGTTAAGAAAAGGCGAGCCCCATAAAGATTAGCCATAGTTATTACTAGAAAACTATATCTATCATAGAAAGAGGCGAACTTCTAACTAATATAATAGTTTTCAGACGGGATCATGAAAACTTAATAGTTATACCTATATAAAAGTTTTCTAATAACGTGAACTAAAGAAGTTTGTTCTTCTATATGTGGCTATGTTTTATGTAATGCAAGTAAAATTGCTTTTGTGTGAAATCTAAGTAATTTTGGTCAGTTTGGTATGGATAATTGTGGTTTATGTAATTAATTTTGTATCTTCATATTTTTGGTTGGAATAAAATACTTTATTCTGTCGCATTAGTATAAGCAAATACCACTTATCCACTACCACTTTTATTTTAAATAAGTTTAAGTATATAATTAAGTCTCTATTTATAAATATTTAGCTATTTTTAAATGGTAATTGTTGGAGTAAAAGTTTATAAGTATTATAATGTTTTTTTTAAGCGTGATGACTCACGATACGAATAAATGTCACTATTGCATCGTTTGACGAATAGTTAATCCGGACAACGCATGACTTAAAGAGACGGCTTTAGATAAATGGTATTACTTATTACAAAAATGTTAATCAGGTGGTTTTCTTAAACACGTATCGAACGTCTGTTTAACTTTTTTCTGTAATAACACTTAATGTTTTTATTACGCTCCTTGAGTTACATCTCCCGTGATTCTAATTAACCTGTGCATTGTGCAACAAAGCCTCTTACTACTAATTTTGACATTAACTCCATACAAGTAATGTCAAATGCCTATCTCTAGTAACCAAATAAACAGATAGATATTTTATTAGATACTTCGGATTTCCATAACTGATCCATCCATTTTTTTCGATTAAAGATTGAAAATCATAATTTGTATGAAGATAATGTTAAATGCCTATCAATCAAATCAAATCATTTATTTCATTTAGGACTTGACAAGCACTTATGAACATCGAATATTATAAATAAGTTTGATTCTAGTTGCCCATTCCAAAAATAGCTTCCTACGGAGAACAACGGGCAAGAAACTCCATGGTTACTCTTTTTAAAATATAATAGGTGTTACAGTCTGTTGATACATATACGATAATAACGAATAAAAACCGCCGATAAATAATCTTAGACCAATGCATCATCGCTCAGCTGTCACCACAACTCACAAATACCAGAAGTGCTACTTCCTAACTAGCTGCAGTCAGGCAGAGCTAGTGGACGCATGCGCAATGCTCTCCAAATTCATCCGACGCCGCTCTTTTCACGTTCGTTAAGCACGTTAGGTGATGGACACACTGGTTATTAGGTTAAGTTGGTGATAAGTAACAAACTCAGTGTAATTGGCGTCTTTAAGAAATGAAAATGTCCCTTGGGTTTTAGGAAATTCCCATAAGTAACAATATTCAGCCGGTATAAAAATGTTAACCAATTTAATTAGAGTTTGTTGTTTCTGTTAATTTACTTTAAATAATTGATAGACTGCCTATTAGGGTGCTAAGTAACCTGGCATTAGAAAGCTCATACACAGTGAAGCCCCACCTTTATCTTTGTATTTTTTTCAATGTTTAAGGATTTATGTTTAAGTTCGTGATCGTGAGTGAAGAGGAATTTTATTTACCCAATCATCAAATTACAGAAAAATCGATAGGCCATTTAATCTGTAAACTCTTCGATTTCAACAATTCGCTGAACGCTAATCACCTGATACAATGTCTAATTGTTCCATCGGATCTTCGGGAAAAAAGTCACAAATCACATTGCAGAAAAATACCACTATTTCACGGTAATTCGCCACTGTGCACGAGCCGTAAGAGACGATACATTAATTTCAATGCTCAGTACCGTTTCGCTTGATGCCTCTACTTTCCAAAATTCTCTTCACAAAGTATGTATTCGTCTCACAATGCCAGTGGTTTTGATTCTTTCTGTCGTGCAACAGTGCGTATTTTCCGTGTCTAAAAAAAAAAATAAGCTGTCAAAAGTTTTAGCGCGGATTTTCAAATTTGGAATTTGTGGTTCTCATTCTTTGGTTACGGAAAGTGAATTTGCATTGGTAATTTTTATTAAGTTGCTTTTTGATAAGTGTCTGGCCCGGGAAGGTGTGCTTAATTTTAATTTAAGCATAAAAGGTCTTGTGGTCGAAGAGCTTTTGGTCTCTTCACACTTAAAAGGTACGAAATGACTCGTGAATTATCCAACGTTTAAACATAAAATGTGTTCAAAGCATATTTCAATGTTACATTCACAATTACGTGTCATAGAGAATGTGATGATAAGGCAATTAAGTTTTTTTCACAGCATCCAAGTAATGTTGTCTTACATTTAAATAAATAATAATTGTTTACAATAACTATAATTTTTTCCGTAACTGGGGAATGAGGACGAAAATATTTTTTTTCTAAATTCTAGTCACGTAAAAAAATAAATGTGAATACAAGTTCAAATTTGGAATACCTATCGGCCATTTGTAGTGGTGACGTAACAAAAATGGCGCGAATTTCGGAGGCTATCCGAACTATTTGGAACATGGCCTGGCTGTTGGCAACTAAAGTCTTTTTGGTGAATACTCTTTTATATACATTTTTTTATGTTTTATTAATAAATTGAAATCGTACAAATAAAGACATTGAAATATTGTAAATATATTTAAATTATGTGCATGTGCAATATAAATTAATATTTTTGACCGTTATAGACAAGATCATCGAGCCATAGCAGCCTTGATATTTTCGTAAAATATGCACGATCCGTTTGCATTTTGTGAATGCAGTTGATAAAATCGATATTTTTAGATTATATAGATATTATAATTCTATATACCATTATATTGTCTTAGGTTTCTATAACCCAAAATATACATAACTCCTTAAGTATTGTTTAGTAACTTATGTAAGTTTCTCTGAACACGTGTCTCTACAGAGATTGCGTAATTCAATTCTAAGCTTTCGTAGAACAATACAACATACCAAAACATTTTGTATGCTCACGACTTTTTGAAGGATTAATGTTTTTTCCCTTATGTTACAATAAATGCTAGGTAATTCTTTATTTTTAACATTTGAACCTTACAATTATATTAGATTAAGATTTTTGACAGACGTAGGTATTTATGTGAAACACCTATCCAAAATATACACACTCATTATTTTAATATCTTTAGACCGGATAAATGTTACTTACCTAATATTACAAGTTATTCTATTAAATCAAATTATTATGTTCAGTAGTTACTACATATGTTTATTATTTGCAATAACATGATATCATTATTGCAATAATTTTCCTCTACCTGTTTATTTAACGTTACTATTTATATAACTATTTATATACTTAATCGCAGTAAAACTATATACATATTTTATACAGTGAATATAATGCTTACTAGAAAACTCTTTTATATAATAACTTGGCCTTTCCGTTATAATTTGTTAGTTATGTAAATTGAGTAGAGTTTAATTAAAAATTTGAATATTTCGTAGGCCAGTTTAAAATAAAGAAGCCGACTAAACCAAAATAACTACTACCTGCTTATACACTTTTACTCTACAAAATTCGCGTAAAACAGAGGTTATTTAACGACAGCATACTTATTTTTCTGCCTGTTCTGTTTTATTTTTCGAAAAAATATGTATCAAATACATTTCCTAGGAATTTTAGGTTTATAAGAAGAAATAATAATAATCCATCCATTTAAGAGATCCACAGGTATAGTATATAGTTACAATTCGCAACATACAAATGCACATACGATGAACATAAATATAAATACCATGATCATACATAAAACAGTCCTGTTTACCTCGTACCTACCTTGAACATCTCAATATAGAAAATACCAGTTACCTACAAATGTACATAGGTATAACTTCTTATATCGCACAAGAAAAAGGGGCTTATCTTTACTATCTATAACTTTACATCTACATATATGAAAGAGTTGAGTTTGTTTACTTGTTTCATAAAGACACCGAAAATACTGATCCTATTTAAAACATATTTCACTGTTGGGAAGATACACTATCCCCAGGTAACATAGGCTACATTTTATATTATTTATATATATTTTTCACGAAACTCGGGTGAAACTACGGAAAACAATATAGCTGTTTTCTCAAAATTGTCTTGAAATATAAAAGTTGAAAAATATAATAGAAATCTTTCCTCTCAAAACTCATTAAGTATTATAAGAATGATTAGTTAAATTACTAAAATAATCCATCATATAATTATTTCAGTTATTAAATCTTGAAGCTTCCGAATTAATTGGACTGTTATAAGTTAATGCGATCAGAGCTTTATTAATTTTGTGTGTTCGCTCGTTTTCGAGAGCGATTGCTGACAATCTGTCTTTGTGTAATTGGATTAGGAAGGTACCAACTTCATTTTAATAATTACTAGCTTTATGATATACCTATTAGTGGTGGAAAAACGTATTATGAAACAGTAGTTTACTAGGACTTTGGACTAGGCTTAAACCATCACCTTAAATAAAGGTCATGGGGTACACTTAGCACTTAAGCTAGTACGTCTTATAATCATGTTTTATAAAAAGACTAGCTTGCGCCCGCGGCTTCGCCCGCGTAGAGTTCGGTTATATCGCGTTTCCAAGAGAATTCTTCAAAAGTCCGGCATATAAACTATCCTATTTCCTATCCAGTACAGTTTAATCTTTGATCCTAGAATAAGTCTACGCCACTCAGAGCTTTTAAGTATTTAAATAATATAAAATAGTAATAACTGATCAGTTGGAAAATTATGGGCATTTATGCCGATATGGATCTTATTGTTCTAGCCGTAATTGTCAAAAAATATACAATTAGTACATTGTGTAATACACTTTACTGTATCTAACGAGGGTATAAGAATAGGAAGAACAATTGTTTATTTGGCAATGTGTAATATATTCACTTAACAGCTCTCTAAAACTGAAAGATTAATTACAGGTTTCATAGTATTTAATGCGAATGTTTTGTTAGATCTTTTGGTGAATACTGTAGTCAACTTTTTGGATAAAATTAAACATGTATTTAATATTTGAAAGATATCAATCAATTTAAACCCAGCACTATAGAAAGTTTATTAAAGACTTTCTGATAATGATTTGCCTTAAGAAAACATCAACAACAAGAAAAAATCAAGGACTTTTTTAACTGAAATTGATAGAAAACTTCAAATAAATACACTCTAATGTTTCATAATACCACATTCATACACCTCCCAAATTCAGCACATACACAGACGTAGAAATACTAGATACGTCAAAGTAGAGCAACGTCCTTTCTACCTAGATGTGCTAAGCTCAGTTCTGAGCTTACTATTGTGTTATTGTTCTATCATCGCGAAAGTGAAATTCCATTCCGTAGGTATTATGTCATGGCGTAAGGCATAGGATTATAGCGAGTGAAGGAATTGATGATAAAAATACATAGTTCTGTTCATTGTAACTCATAAATATAGTAAAAATAACAAAATCTAATTTAATATAATTGAGATGAAGTAAACATAACATACTATGTTAGAACACCAACGCGTAATTTTACTAAAATTGCCTTAATATATTAGGTAATTTTATTCTAGGTGATATCGAATTGTGCGGTACATCAACTTTGTAATCTTTTTCCTACAATTTAGAGAGATATTTATCTCGGTGAAAAACACTAAAACTACTTTCAGAAGAATTACTTAATACTTATTGTATTGAAATATCCGGCTTTTTTACACATATGAAGTTAGACTGTTTTTCAAATCGCTGTAAACTTATAACTTAGACCACACAACAATAGGATACGACCTGTGAACTGACTCATATTATTATTTAATATTTTTATGTTCATCTCGGATTCTAGTTCACGTATTTCGTAAGCTTTACGTGTTTTTGATGTTTGTTAAATATTTATTTTATTGTTACAAGTATTTGGTAAACGCGATAGACTTTTTTTCATAGGTGACTTGCTTTTCATTGCATAATAATAGAGGAGATTGTTTGTATAATACATTTTGACAGTCATTCATGTGGATATGTATGTATATTCTATTTTCTATATAGGATTTCTATATGATCTTTCTGTATTATCATGTATGAATATTATTTTTTCGACGGCTTACTTGAACGTCTTAAAAAAATATTTTTTAGAGAGAGAGCCTTTTCACCTTTGCACTCGCAGGGGTTAATTCGATGGCGTCCCTCTTTCTTCCTACTAAAACAGTTTTTCTTTAAAAGTTTTGAGACAGTAGGAGGCCTCTTAAGGGAGACAAGACACTACTGATTTTTTAAAGCTTATTATCATAGTTTTAAGGACTTGAAATAGATAATGACGTGTAAATTAAGTCTTGCGTTGGCGAATAGGAAACCAGTCACCATTCATATTACCAGTACTTGTTACTCATATTTCTATTTACGTACGTTTTAGTAGCAAAAATATTTTCAGTTGTAGTCTGTATTTACTTCTAATATGTTTTATAGATCGTGAACAATCTTTATATGTAACTTAAGGAATGTAAAAAATATAACATATGGATTTTTTATATTTTCGAAGACAGAACGAATTGAAAATTCGAGCTCTCCTTCATAGTGTAACTTACTTACCGTTTTTTTCTTGTGCAGTTGACAGCCGTCATTTTTTTTTAATGGTAAACAACATTTTTTATACAGGCTGATAAACCATACATACATACATAAACATAGAATCTTAACACAAAGCCACTAATTTTCCCAGTAAAGGTAACATTCAGTTGAACAAACTCGTAAGCAGCAGGTAGGTACGTACTAAAGTTCTGCTCTAGTTAGGTATAAGGTTCTCTGCGGTTGCGGTGAGGCCGCTGACCATCACCCGATACTGCGTTATTCTGCGCTAACTAGAATATGTGTCATTACTGTCCGTTATGGGTGTTGTGGGAAGTGTTAGTAGAAAAAAGTAGACGTTGAGTGATAAGAGGAAAAAAAGTAAAAAAAATGATTGAAAAAATATTTTCTATTAAGTTATTAATGTTCAAGTTGTGATAGGCGACTTTCGCTATGATTATTGTCCTATTTTTTTTTTTGTGGCTTTTATCTCAAAACAACATTTAACTGACGTACCTATCTATTAACATCATCCTCCATCATCCTCCGAGCCTTTTCTTTTCTATTAACATAAACTTAATAAAACTAAATCTCTATTTTATTAAGAAAGAAAACTCAAAACTATTAAAGGGTAGGGAACTCTTTACAAAATTGTGTCAAAAATGAAGGCATTTTCAACCGTCTTTCCAAAAAGGAGGTACCGTGTAGTGTCGGTTTGTGGTATACCACAAACATTGTAATAAAAGCGCTCCTTATCGCATGAAACTTTTCCTACATACATACGAAACTTGGCAGACCAAAATAACATAAGTTCTACATTGAATTGTTCATCTGAAACAATAAGACAGTTTGATAATAACCTATCCATTGTTAGAGTTACGAAACATTTCGACTGCGCTTATGATTCAACCTCCTTCGTGTTCTGATGACCTGGTATCTGGGTGTTTAGGATTTTTAATATGTGCATTTTATTTGTATGTTACACAGTGTATATCTTGTAGGTGTACCTATACCTAAAAATTGCCGTAAAAGACTAATATGATAAAAAAAAAACACTTTATTTTATTTATTTCTTACTCTGAAACTACTTAATCGATTTGGAAAATTCATTCACAGTTGAAAAGATACACTCGTCCCGAGTAACATAGGCTATATTTTGGTTCCGGCACAGGTAGTACCCACTGACTAGTACAATATATAAAAAAAAAACGTAATTTAAAATGGTTTTGGTGTAAAAAAAAAACCATATCAAAAAATCGCTATGATTAACATCAATATAGTTATGTTATTTTAAAGAACATAGTGAATCACTGATTAATTTATTGAGTCAATCATCGTAAAATCAGAAATATCACGTTTAGAATCAACGAATGACTCATTAGGAGAATTACCTCTTGGTGGCTATGAGCGCCTAGTACTTCTCTATGTAACTTGTTGTAGGTAACTTAAAACTGTTAAATCAATATACAGGAGGTTGAAACAAAGTTTTTCCGTATTTTAATGGCTTTTAACTGAGCAATTTCTTCATTACTAATGAATTACTCATATGTAGGTTCTAAAGTTACTCATAGCAAAACATGTCACAGTATGGAAACCATTCAGTTTAAAATAATTTAGATTTAGCATTAATTGGCTACCAAGTATTCCAGGAAAAATAATATACATAAATATAATAAACAACAGAATAAATACAACAATAGCGAATAATGTAAATTCCAACTTTTTCCGTAATATAAGGGAAGGTGCACATCTGACTGAACATGCGTCGCGTAGCGTCAAAACGGACAAGATATACATATTCAATTATTCACACCTAACCGATGATGCGTTAGTACATTGACGATACGCCCGACGCATTTTCCGTCATATATGAACCTCAAGGTCCATCCTTTATATAGAAACTTTTTGAAGATGACACAAAAATATCCTACTAAATTATGTTCAAATATTTTATTTGTATTTCTAAGCAGTTTGTAAAAAAGGTTCGAAGAATAGTTCCACGGTAAACATACAATTAATTCGACTTCCCGTTGTTATCAATAATTCTGTATGTGCCTTTACTAATAAATATGACATGACTAATACTAGTTAGCGGTTCATATTTATTTTAGCCTTATTACAATTTAGTTGGACGTGGGATCTCTTTGCGAATAAACGTATTAATTAATTAATTTAGAACCAGAAACTTAATAACATAGAAAAAGTAAAAAAAAGTTTGTGTGAGTTCCAATTTCAAACTGGTGACTTGAAAATAGGTTTTATTTCAACAGAAAAAAAATAAAGGTGTATTTTTAGACCAAGGTTTTCACCATAGTGCCAATGTGAAAAATATGGAATATTAGTTCAGTGACGTATAAAATAGTGTAGTGTAAAGGTATGTTGATATAAAAGTGCCAAAAATAAGTGATAGTTACGTTACTAGTGGGTATGAGTCAAGGATGGAAGAAAAAATTCAGTTGGATCACAGATGGAAAACTTGCGAGATTATGGGTTTGTATTAGAAGTCACATATTTCAGTATGTATGTCTCGCCATTTCGGATTCCATTGATTGAAATTCAATCGCAGATTGCCATTGTGTCATATGGTAGAGCCATTAATACTTATGTCTATGGGTAAGACATTCTTCTTCTTATCGAGTGAGCTGCAGGTTTAATCACATAATAAGCCTTAGTATCAGAGTTGTCTCAAACTCGAATGGTAAACTTATAAATGGCTACCAGCCGCAATTATTTCCTTTACTTTGAACCATGAGATTTAAGGAAAATATAGATCGAATTGTTTGCATAACTTTGGTTCAAAAACTAAGATTTGTTGAACCGTTCAGTCAGGAAAATGCCATAAATAAATCATACGAAAACAATAGTACTATTCTGAATAACGATGATGTGGTTATAACAATATAATTTTAAATGTATTTTCCTGTCGCGTTTTGCCTAATTAAGGCATTATTCAGGACGTACCTATAAGGCATGGTTCATTCGATGTAACATCTTGTCATGACGAGGTCCTTTGTGTTTCGGAAGGCATGTCAAATGGGATGGGCCCCTTCTGTCTTATGAACATCTTTGGCAGTCGGGAAACCCAGAAAGTCTGGCAACCAGGGTTATCAAGGTTTTCGGGGGACCAGGTTACAGGGATGAGGAGGTCAAATAGTACTGCCATGTAAAACACGGGTAAACAGCTTCATCCAGTAAGTCTTGAAACCGACCCCAACCTTTAGCCGAGTATTGAGAAGGTCCCTATGTATAAAAAATAGAATAGAATAAACGTTTATTGTAAACGCAAATGCATACGCATACGCAGTTGAAAATATACATACACTATTAAAAGTAACACAATAAAAGACTGCATGAGAAAATCCTTAACAAAGGAAATGAGCAATAGGATACAATGGTAGTCCTTTTTTTTCAAAATATTTTGTTAAATTATTATACGTTTCTCCATAATAAGTTACTGTTATATATTGATACAGAGAGGAAGCTGCGTTATCTTTATCATTGTCCGCTCCTAATTATCATGTTTGTGGGTCACAAACTTTGCAGAATTTTGCACTGATAGTGCCATGGTGGTATAAGAGCTACTGTATTTACATAATTCATGATAAATTACATAATTCTATAAGTTATTATAATGTAAAAAAATCGTTTAGGTAAAGTTTAATTTCTATTTAACGAAAACATTTTCTGCTATTCCTATTTGATGCCAATTTATGTATTTTACTATACTGTCATGAAAAAAATAAAAAACGTAGTCTCTCTTAGACAGAAACAATCCAATACATGACTTGATTGATCATCTGGGGCCCGATTCTCCTAAGTTAATAATGTCAAAATCGAATAGAAATCGAATCGCAATAGCAGTTTTAACCATATCGGGCATTCTGCTACTAATAAAAGACCAATCGTATTTGATTGATATTTGATTGGTGTGCGATTGGTCTGCTATTTCGGTGATTTTGGTCTATACGGTAGTTTGCTGTACAATCATTTTGCAATCGTTAATCATTTGCAGACAAAATGATTCATTACTGAATGACAGAAAATGATAAAAACGTTTATTTCAAAGAAAAAATAGCGGAATGCCACATACGCTTCAATCGTAATCAAGTCGCGATTGGATCTCAGTCGAATCGAGTCGAATGTGAATCGTATGTCGCTTACGTAAAATTAGGAGAATCGGGCCCTTGAGATTGTGTACCAAAATAATATTAGGTAGTTTAACAGAAGAACACGTCGCAAAATTAAAATCACTGGTGAATTCGTCTTTATTATAAAGAGGTAAAATTTATAAGTTTGTATGTAGGTAGGGACTACATCTGGTTAGACTGGAAGCCGACCCCGACATAGGCATCATAGTTGGGAAAAAGGCTCCGAGGATGATGATGAGGATTTCCAAAATTCTTTCACTGATAGATAGCTAAAATGTTCCTGAGTGTTACTGAAGTAGTAGTTACTAAAGTTTATTTATTATCTTTTGTCTATAGGCGGAGTTAGTGGCGGCAGTCAGACGGCGGGGGCGCGGTGACGGGAGCGATGATGATGAAGACCTGGGCCTGCCGCAGAGCCCACCGGCATCACCTCCCACTGACAAGGTTGAAAAGGTAAGAAACTTTAATACTTGGACTTGGTCAGCAATAATAACTTGGTACACAGAGTTGGAATGTGATTTTGAGTACAGCGCCATCTATGAATGGTAGCGAGAACTACTGTTATAGTTTGTGTTCTGCAACTGTGGCTGTTATGGCGTTACGCCTATGCCGAAAGGCATCTGAAGATCAAATTGAACCTATCATTGTGTAAAATTTTCAAATTATCTTCTTTGGGATAAATTTTTATTATAGACTTAGATAATGAAGTGACAATTGCAAAATTTTGCTCCAAAAGTTACTAGCGCTATCTAGTGACGGAATTGAGTACCACTGATTAATTAGTTCCAAATGAAAGCGACAGTTAGCGCCACTTGTCGCTTTCAAAATAAACACTGACAAAATCTACTAATTAGTAACTTTCAAAAATTTGGTTATTAACAATCTAGAAAATTAACGAACATATATCATTAAATTACTAATGACACGCTACTAGACTGACAAATATGGCTTCTAATACCATTCAACAGGTCTCTTTTCCGTACATAATTAAAAAGGCGACATTTTTTATCCATGAAGGCCGGACGAATATAATAGGATTATCTATGATTTACATAATCAACTTTTGCGTAAACTAGGTGATTATTACTAAAAATAAAAGTATAAAGATAGCAGAATCAATATTATAAGCGGCTTATCCGATCGGAAATATTATTTTAGATAATTATATTATTATTTAATGACCTGAATATATCTACTGAGACCTAACGAGGACAATTGTTGATGTATATAGTATACTTTTATTTATATATACGCATAAGTTGTTCTTTGCCATGCGTTGGTCCTTTGGAACCCTTTGGCCTGAGGGTCTCAACGTTCCTACCTATTTCAATTAACCCTAAAATTTATAAAATTAATAAGTATAATTTATTAATTTAATTATTAAATTTATAAGTTAACACTCCAAACCTTGTAACTTCAAAAAAACCCGCGTGGATAAAGGTAATAACACATTTAATCCATATATCGTGCACACGTAAATGAGTGCGCGATTGAGCGTTGCAGAATGAATGGAGTCAGACGCAACGGTGAAAGTGGAGTCGAGGTCGGCTTAGTGCATTTGTTACATTAGAAGTATTATAACTTAACTTAAGAAATAGGCGGTAACTCTCCAAGGGGTAAAGTCCCTGAGGAGTATTTTTTTAGGGCAGTAGGTCCATGTTTAATTAGTTACGTAAGTCATATTTCAAATGCTTATGCACTATGATATGTCCTGTGCAGATGCCTGATCTCCTTATATGAGAATAGTCGGCATGGTTGATCGACCTTTGACACCATTATTATTATTCTATAGCCGTAGTCACCAACCATGTTGTGTATTTGCAAACTGTAAATGATATTTTAGGAATCCATGTGAGAATATATTTATTCCTCATCGTCGTCTCCCTAGTCTTTTCCCAAACTATTTTGGGGCTAGCTTCCAGTCTTCAGGTAATAGCTGACTACCATTACTTTACGAACGAATGCTTATTTGACTGGCCAATGGACGTTGTAACAACGGAAAACTGTATCAAGACGATTCTTGCCATTTTCAAAAGAGATTTCGTAATAGAAAACAAATAATACAGGAATAACTAAAATACTCTTAAATAATTAGAAACATTTGGAGCGTAAAATGTCACTCAGATATCATTGTCAGGTGTCAACCCGCATGAAAACTGAATGGAAAAGAGAAAATTCACTTTTCATACGTTAAAATGGAGAAAGTGATGTCCATTATACTGATATGGTATCCAACAACAAAATGGTATATTACCAGGAATAAGTTTTTTTCAATGGGCTTGTTTTTTTTTAACGAAGTCAAAAATCATCAAATGACCCTTCCCGCTGTGGGTTAGCAGCGGTGAGGGAGTGTCAGACTCTTACTGACTAAAAACCGTCGTGTTCCGTCGTAGGCCTTTTATGTACCAGGGCCGCGGTATCTCTTTCGAACAACCCGCAGCTTTTTTCCAATGGGCTTAGTTTTTGCGACCCTGGAGACCAAAGGATGATTGATGCCTACGTGTTAGGATCTGTAAAAATTACCATCATCTTCTTAGGATGAAGGCAGGAGGATAATAGTGCACTCTATACAATGTCCTACACATTGTTTATTGTTCGAATGCCATGCCGTCTGGAGTTAAAGGCTTTACATATTTTCTTGATATATCCTTGCATGTTTATCTTATCAATATGCATTCCTTGAAGATTCTTGACTCTTATTACTAAATACAGAATGCATGATGCTTGTGTATGCTATTTTTTACATCTTTGCAGTCCCTATCATGTAACATAAGTCGCACAATTTTTATGTGAAGTATTTCTTCTAAGGCCCAAGTTCACTAACAACATAAACGTCTGTTTTCCTACAACAAATGTGCACTATGAATTTTCACGTTCAATGTCCTAAGTAAACAGTTGTTTCACGAAAAAAACAACGTTTATGTGATCGGTGTAGGTTGTCCTACGTGGTCTTTACTTATACATATCTCATCATCCTCCGAGCCTTTTCCCAATCATGTGGGGGTCGGCTTCCAGTCTAACCGGATTCAGCTGAGTACCAGTGCTTTACAAGAAGCGACTGCCTATCTGACCTCCTCAACCCAGTTTCCCGGGCAACCCGATACCCCTTGGTTAGACTGGTGTCAGACTTACTGGCTTCTGACTACCCGTAACGACTGCCAAGGATGTTCAATGACAGCCGGGACCTACAGTTTAACGTGCCATCCGAAACACAGCCAATGGTGTCTAAGATATACTTAGAAAGTACATACAAACTTAGAAAAGTTGCATTGGTACTTGCCTGACCTGGGATGGAACCCGCGCCCTCATACTTGAGAGGCTGGTCCTTTACCCACTAGGCCACCACGACCCTTCACCCACTAGGCCACCACGACCTACTTACTTATACATATCTATGGTGTTCTAATTCTCTCACATTTTTATTCTATTCACTTAGTTTGAAAAATTCATTTTTTTATTTTTGCGTATTTAATTTTTTTTTGTTTAATTGACATATATTAAAAACTATATTAACGAATTTGATTTAATGTGATTAGGTACGACACACGTTGTATAAGTTAAGATGTTTTACAAAAACGGATGTTTATTTTGTCGGTGTAGGTACCTACATGGATGAAAGTGGTGTTTACTTATAAGTGTACAAGTTAGACCTAAGTATAGCTTATGTCATACGGTAACTTTATAGCTACCATTGTTTAAGCACCGTTGTAACTTAACGGTTACTTGTCAGTTCATTTGTTCTTATATTGGCTGACACTTCAATGTATGCACTTTGACATAGTATTGGAAAACTGCGTAAATAGTGCGGTTTACTGTTAGTTTCTTTAGAAAAGTAAATTACTTATTAAGTATTTGTTTATTTTTAAAAAGATTATCGGGCTTTTTAGTTGTCTCAAAAATGAGTTGGATTTTCAGCACTCTTGCATTAAATGCGTAACTTTATTAAATTTTTTATCGCGAGGAAGAATCCTGTAAATTGCGACTGTGCTTTAGGTATGCCTGAGATAACAAGGTAGTTTCCAAAACCTACATAAATTAATTAATTGACCCTGCCCTGTATCAAAACGTCCAGTGAAAACTAAAACTTTACCTACTTATATCAACCTGATAAATTAATTATTACACGGCCACATACAGAACTCACCATCAGGGCTCTACTTCAAAATAATATGGAATACAAGTACGTTGAAGAATATAGAAATATCCTTTCAAAACCTATCCTACATAATATTTAATTACCACACAACAGAAGCGCCATAATCTACCACTATATAACAGGATTAAAATAAAATCAATAGTACTATGACATGACATATGACGTCAGTTGCCGTGACCGCCACGCTGGTATTAAATATTCAGTACTGTATGGCTTTCTCGTGGACCTATGGGGTTTGACTTTCATTATGGGACTCTTGGGAATTCTATGTGAGGTAGACTTAAGGATATATTAGTTTGAGTTTTGGAGTCTAGCGACGAAATAACGGTCGTTCCCAGTATACTGTCTATACTGTTCTGTCAATTGGCTAGAAATAGGAATTTGATGTTACTTCAATGGGGTTAGTGTCAAAATTCTTTATCCAAAGATAGATTGATTATTAAAGTCCGTAGTAAGACTATTAAATGGGTGCTGTAAAGAAATTGTCATCGGATTAATTTACTTATAACCAAGTGAATCCATGACAATACATCCCACATATAGCCCACCGTTATTCATTCCCTAATGTGTAAATTATATAAAAGTTGCGCAAAAAAAGTCATAAGAAAAGTTATAGTAACAAAACCATAGGTTCAGTTACCCCCAAACATTATTACGTCACAATCACCCCATAAGGCATGGCCTACACCCACGCAAACCAACAGTATCACCATGTATGTAGTTCCAAGTTCCAATACGAATCTCCTATAATCTCTACGTCAGACAGCCATTTAAGGCTTCGGCCAGCACTATCTATTGACAAGCCCGCCAGTCTCAACGCGACCTTACACCGCGTTGCGCGCGCGTTTGGAAAAAGAAACATTTGTTTTTTTTTTTACGTGAATTGATTTTAATATTGCGTTCTTTTTTTTTTAATTTTAAATGTGGAACAATAATAATTTTAGTTATTTTTAATTAAGTTTTAAATAGTGATTTTTAAATTAGTGTTGTGTTAAAATAGTGAAGTTTAGTTTAGTGTAAAAAAAGTTTTTAGTGTCATTTTAGTTTAGTATTTTATTTTAAATATTGGTGAGGTGATAATGAAATATTTGATATCGTATATATTTACGTAGGTATATGTATATAAAATGATATAAATGTTCAAGTTTTAAATTATCATTTCTGAGATTTGGGGCTCTTCAGATATTTTCAGATAGCAATTATTTTGCTCCCGCCACTAAGCAGAAAGCAAAAAATATTAATCACCACACATAACCTTACCTACTAAAATACTGGTTTGAATAAACATTATCGTTAGAAAGACAGACACGTAACTAGATTAAATATTACACTTCTACGTAATAAAATTTCACACACCTAGGCTACATAAGAAACTTACAGTGCACATACAATAGAAAATATTTTATCTCAAGAAACCACGACGACAATGGACAATGATTTATGCTCAAATATGTTCTATTAGTTAAAAGACTGATAGACTATTAACCATATAAAAATCACGCTAAGAAAATATCAACCAGTCTTACAGTCTTACCAAGGGGTATTGAGTTGCCCGGGTAACTAACTGGGTTGAGGAGGTCAGACAGGCAGTTGTTTCATGTAAAAAACTGGTTCTCAGCTGCATCCAGTTAGGTTGGAAGCCGATCCCAACGTATTTGGAAAAGGTTAGGCAGATGATGTTGACGATAAAAACAAAATTTTTGCTACATCAAATAATAGTGAAAAGTTAATATGCCTATATTAATACTTAATAATAATAAAAAATACTATACAAGCCAAGCCATTAATTAATTTAAATCCACTTTCATTGCAACGAAAAAGAAAACGTCCTCCATAAGGAAAACGTCAAACAAGCAAACAGACAGACAGACGGACACACATTCATTAGAAAACAAATCGTACAAAACACATGATAAATGCCAGTGGTACAAGATTTATAACATTTTACTGACAAAAAGAAAACAACTAAATTATTTTACCAAGACTTATGAAATTAATGTCGTTTACAAGTCAAAACATTTGAAATGTTATTCTCTACGAATGTTTTGATTTTTATTCAGCCTGTATAATTTATAGTAGTTAGAAATACATAACACTAACCAAACACTATATTTATAGCTCAGTAGTAAGTATACTAAGGGTAAACCCGCTATTTATCCAAGAAAGTATGTTTAATACTATGAAGAGTTTAATTTTTAATATAATAAATAAGTATAGGAACAAACTACCTAAAGAATTCATATAGCAGTTTGACATACATATTTTCTATAGAAAAGCAACTAAAACGTATCTAGACACACGGCAGTGTGTCCGCCAAGTTCGAGCAAAAAAAGCGACACACCGGCCGTGGGTTATATTACACGAACCATTTCGGGCCAAATTCGACCCCCCTGTAACTCAAAATCTATTTTATTTACGCATATCAAATTTCTAGTATCTGTTAAGACCCCCTCACTTATCTAAAATACAACATTTCATTAATATACCTATTGTAGGTCTTGAGATATTGACGTCAGAAAATCGCTATTTTTACTATACACTCACTGACTGACTGACTGACTCACTCATCAAAAACCTAGACCACTTCCAATGGTCGTATTGACTTGAAATTTGGCATGGAGGTAGGTCTTTATGTCAAGGTAAAGGGAAAAATCTGAAAATGGCCAAGTGTGAGTCGGTTTCAAAATAATGAAGGTGTTTATACCCCTAAGGAACTAAAACGAACTAAATTTATCTATATTTATATAATATATCTTCTAATGGTCGTACCGATCTGAAATTCGTTACAAAGGTTTGTATTTAGTCAAAGTAAAGTAAAAATCTGAAAACGGCCAAGTGTGAATCACTTTCGAAAATATCGAATGTGGAACTTTGATCCACGAACATAATATATGATAACATGTCATGTCAGTCAGTTGGTAAATCTAGTCTATTTAGTTAATCTAGTTAATTTCTTTGTAAGAAACATAGCGCATATAAAAAAATCTGAAAGATAGTATAAATGAGACATTTCTTTAACTAACTTCATCATAAAAAAAAAATAAACAACCTTACAAAAATAAATGAAATCCCACCCAAAACAAAAATGTGAAAGACTGCCAAGTTCGATAATATGGGAATGCTTCGCCTATAAAAGAAGTGAGATATGCATAAGTACCAAGTTCCATACACATACCTCAGTTAAAAATAGTTACTTTTTAATGATGTTACTTGGCAAGTTTTAATAGAAAATTAAATACTTGATTCATTGCGTTTAGTAGGTTTATAACAAGGTGTGTGAAAACTTGCCAAGTAACATCATTAAAAAGTAACTATTTTTAACTGAGGTATGTGTATGGAACTTGGTACTTATGCATATCTCACTTCTTTTATAGGCGAAGCATTCCCATATTATCGAACTTGGCAGTCTTTCACATTTTTGTTTTGGGTGGGATTTTCTATACAAAAGCAGCTAAAACGTCAATCATATTACAGACAGAAGTTATCTGACGATTTCGGTCTTAAAAGTGAAGGAAATTCAAACTGCAATACAAAAGGAAAGCGCATAACTTCAGTTCCTTAACCAGCCCATTAAAATGATTAACCGTGTAACATCAACATTATCAATTATGCTTTGACATAATTCAGTTACAGTTACATAACAGGCAGTTAAGTTTAACTGCTAACGACAGCGAGTTAAACCATTATGCATGCTAATGGTATAGTTAAGTGATATCGTAGTTTTCTCTAGACTTTATTGTGAGGTGCGATGATAGATGTTAATATTATGATGCAATTGTTAGGGTTAAACTATTTTGCCATATGATAATTAATACGATAATAATCATATTTTTCTGGGAAGTTTGTTCCACCATTTCTTCTTCCCAGCAAAAACACATAGGAAGTGGTGAAGGGTCGGCGTTTTACGCTGCTGTCTTTTGTAAAATTGACCCCCAAAATGTGCTGATTTTCAGCCTACTTTATATAAATTACTTTTTTTACATAGTATTTTAATTTGCGATTTTTCTTTTAAACCGACCATTTTTTACTTAATACCTACTATTTTGTCAAACTGTATTTAGAATCGATTGAGGTGTTTTGTTTTCAATCGAAATTCAAAACAGACAATGTTCGAACATTGTTGTGTTATTAACTAAGAATGTAATTGCAAAGCTGTAATACAATATTTCAATTGTAGCTCTATTTTACGATGCATAACATTTACTATCACCCAAGTAGGTATAGTATAGGACCCTGCCGTTGCTGCGGGATTGTTCGAAAGAGTTACCGCGGCCCTGGTACATAAAGGGCTCCAGAAGGAACATAGTTGGTTTTCAGCCAGTAAGAGTCTGACACTTTCTTACGCTACACCCACAGCGGAAGAGGTCATTTGAAGATTTCCCACAAAAAAATGGTATACAATGGGACTGGACAATCACAAATCTTTGAAAATCTATCTCGACATTAAATTCTAAGTTCTTATGTACTTAAACCAACCTGTTTCTTATGACGAACCTTATGCCATTCTATTTCACAATCCCATCTAATACGCTACATCCCGGAAAGCTTGACATTTTCTATATCCTTTAGAGAAAGTTGAACTTTAGCTATAAATAAACCAACATGTTATAGGTACTAGAGTTTTATTATCAAGCACTTGATAGACCTAGGAATTTCTTGGTCGTTAAAGTTATTGCTGAGGAATTGCTTTGCCGGTTCATAAACCTGAGGTTTTCCGAGGAATAGCTATAAAGCGTAGTCAGGTTGGTTTAGCGTTCAACCTTCTTGGCTAGACAAATGTTTTGTTCCTGGTTCGCGTTACTGAAGTATTTTTCGATGTTTCTTTTGTTACCTTGTTTTGATATCTCTATGGTTTTCATTAAAAAAGTCTCCCGTGTTTCTACCAACATTTGGATAACGAAGGCTTCCTATATTGTCACCATATCCGAATTAACCATTGTGATTAGAAAATTATTAAAATTTATTACAAACAAGTATTTTCGTTCTTTTTAAATGTTGGTTCAGTTCCTTTGGTTAAGTTTATCTCTTATATCATAACTGAACCGTCAATATCAGCTGTTATGCGTTATCAACAATGATTGCATACGAGATGACTGATATCTTACCGAGTCCAAACTTCATACATATGTACTTCAAACACTGCTGTAAAACGTGGGTACTCGTATAATATTTCCAGTTACTTACATGAACACACTATTTTCTAAAACCTCTATAAAAACGAATAAATAATCTATTTGCCATTTTCTCAGCATTCGTTAGTGGAAAAGCTGTATTTATAGATTAGAATCTCCTCTTACAGACCCTAAATTACCGATTACTCCACAACCATTTGCACCTCATCATCTCTAGAGCTTTTTCCTAACTATGTTGGGGTCGGCTTCCAGTCTAACTGTGTGTAACTGAGTATCAGTGTGTTACAAGGAGCGACTGCCTAACTGACCTCCTCAACCCAGTTACCCGGGCAACCCAACAGCTATTCACACCTAACAGATGTCAAATCACACGCCTAATTTCACAGTCCCTTGCAATATCACTACATAAATCAATGGACCTCTTAAACTTGTATATTTACTGCTATCTAAACTTGACAGTGCGCCTACTAACGGGGTACAATCGACAAAAACGTGTGAGACTTTACGTATGAACCACGATACTTCTAAACATTACCGCAGACTGTAGACTTAATAGTTGGCCGACAGTTGGCAAACATTTTTTTAAATGAAAATCTTGACTCCCAACTCTTTTCAATCAAACCAAAAATGGTTTATTCAAACTTGGCTGCAAAACAGCACTTTTTAAACGGAAGGCATTTAATTTTACAAAAGACAGCCCCCAAAACGCCCATCCTTCACTACTTCCTATGTGTTTTTCCTGAGAAGAAATTGTTCAACAAACTCCCCAGCGACACATGTCTGTCTGTAGGTTAGAAGAACCTTTCAACACTATTCGATACCTACATAACTCGGTCTGATACCAGATAAAGACCTGATCTTTGTAATGTGCTTACTACCCTTCATCATCATACTGATTTATAACCTCAAACAAACTATCGGCCGACTAAAAGTTTGCCGTGTGTTACTGTAATAGTGAAACATGTTGTAAATGAGTAACTGTGTGTAGTTCTCTTACTATTGTATTTATGGGGATTTCTTGTTAACTAGCTGTATAGTTTTATAGTGCCATTGATTCTTGTTTTGTAGTAAAAGTTTGGTTTGTATTCTTGTATTTTATGGTGAAGACGGTTTTTAGAATTACAGGTAGGACTAATAAAAAGACTAGTGAAATTCATAAAATCATCTTCCCTGATATGTTAAGACGAAAGCTATATGTAAAAAATCGTGTAGGATCCTAAACCAAAAATGTCTAGTAAGTAAGCAAAAACACTACTAAGTAGGTATATATACTATTTTTTGTATCACAGGCAAAATGTGTCGCAAATAGTTAACTGTAATCTACCACACATTAATCAAAATATATTAAAATGAAATGAAATCTGTCAAATGACCCTGACCTCGGATTTATTTACAAAAGCGAATTAAATTTCGAAACGAATGAGAATAATTACGGCCATTGTCTTAAACGATTAACTTAAAAAGTTGCCTGCATTAATTAGAATAGAGCACGCTTAATTTTAAAAAAGGGTTCCGTAGGAAATATTGTTACAAATAATTATTTTATTAAGATCAAGCTGACTTGCTTATATATTTTTTCTTTACTTAATATGCTGAGTAAGTACATAGACAGAAATAAATCTACTATATAAGTCTCAAAAATTTCTACATCTAGACATGTATAGTAAACGTATAGCTTGAATAAGATAGGTTTCATATCGATTTACTACATAAAAATACATTCCTTAATTTCTTATTTCTTCAAGTATATTTTGATAATGCGACCAAAGAAACCCAACCAATTCAAACAAAAGACAAAATACTACAAGACCAACTAAAACATTATACAGCCTAGCAAAATTAAAAGTACTGAACCCAAACAAATCCGTTACACAAGCGAGCCTTGCGTTTGGCCAATGCCAGAATACTCACGAACTAATCGGCTTGTTCCTATACCATACATTACATACTAGTCAGATGTAGAAGGTTCTCTAAATAGCTTCATAATGTCACTAAGTCGTTATATATTTTTTTTTTACTGAATGAAAGCGTCAGGTATTGCGTCTTTCGAAGAAAGCCCCTGTAGACCCTTCGATATATAAATCTAATTGTCACAATAATTGCCATATTTTAATTTCTGCCAGTGTAACTGAGCACAACCTTTTAGATAAATGCTTTTGAAAACTGAAATAATATTTCAATCTGTCCAGTAGTTTCTAAGATTAGCACGCTCAAGCAAATACTTTACATTGAAAAAATGCCATGTTTGAACTAACTACAAATATTATAAAGTTTAGGTAATCGGCAAACCTTCTGTTTCTATTTACCAAACATTATGTACTTAATGCTGATCGGCTGAAAAACGCACAGTTACTTGTTAAATAACAAAGATTATGCTTGTTTTCGGAACAAATTGCATTACAGATTCAGTTTCCGATAAGATGCGTTTACCATTACGTCATTAAGTCTGTAATTATTTCAGTATTTATGTTCGTAGATTAAGATAATGCTATCAAAAAGTGAATTACATATTGGATTTACGTCAATTGGAATCCATGCATTAATTGTTATTCCGGGTAGGGGTTTTCCCGGGGCTGTGGGATTGTTAGAAAGTTACTATGGCCCTTTTATACAAACACTTGGTTGGTTTTAGTCAGTACAAGTTTGAAACTCCCTTTAGTTACAACCACAATGGGAGGGGTCATCATTTGCTGGTTTCTCATCTACAAAAATGTTTTTATAAAATAAAATATCGTTGCAGAACCCCAAAAATGTTTGTGTAAAACTTTAAAATTTGAGTAATTGTTATTATAAAAAATACGAAATATCAAAAGTCTTTGACCCACTTGTAATGTTTTGTCATGCGCAGATCCGTAATACTATAAATGCCGACTCCTACGCATCCTGTTGATAAATCATCGTGAAATACGGTGAATTCCATAAAACATATTATTACGTTTTGTTTGTTTATGGTTAACTGGGGCTTTACCATGTTCGGGAGAAACGTATCCGGAATTTTCGGAAAATGATTTGACGATAAAATTCTCCGCCATTTTGATTTTATGACCGCACATAAATTACTCAATCAGGACTTTTAGATCCTTAATTATAGTAATTAAGCTGACGTTTTTTATTAACAATTGATTTATAAACAAAACAGGCTTATAATAAAATAACAGGCAAGTAATTATAGGTTAGATAACAAAGAAAAGTAGCTATTAATCAAAGTAAATTAATTCGCGTTTAATAGCCGTTCAGTGTGTTACGAAAATTATAATTATCTTGAACATCAGCTATTTGGCATGGTCATAATATAAATGTTAATTACTTATATAGATAAGTTCTACGTATTATCACACATAACCAAGGAAACGATTGTCTGTAGAAACTAACTCTGGAAGCAGATCATTAGTTCCAGAGCTTACTTAGTAGCTACATTAAGTATCATCTGCCTAGCCTTTTCCCTTTGATGATGATGATGATGTCCTCCTAGCCGATTATCGGCTACGGCAGCTGTTCTCATGTAAGGAGATTAGCCAACTGCGCAGGGCATATTATAGTGCACAAGCCATTGCGCATACAGGATTTCCCTTTAGTCAGTATACCAGTGGAGAAAATATACTGAAATTATAAATAAAATTAATAAAAAGGAATACAAGAGAACATTAATTTTAACAAAGACAGCTCTTTTATGTAACCTGTCACTAATACTCGAACATTTGCATATTCACAATAAAAATAGTTTTCGCGCACAATTGCGTGATAATACTTATTAGTAAATCAAAATACCACTTCTGTATAACATTTCCTGACATTAAGACTACTTTTACAACAATAATTCACAGTTGAACGAATCGACGAATTAAAAAAAATGCATTACACAATGTTAAAAGTACAATACTAGTTTAATTTTCTCACTTAAATATCAATTGGGAAATCCAACAGTTTTATAAAAAAAATGGTGTTACCGAAAATAGTGTTGTAATAACTGAAAGTGTATAACTAATGTCGGAAATACATCCGCCGAATACGAAATGACGAACGTACGAAAATTGATCCGTCGGCAATTTGAAGTGTTACAATATTCATGGGCGAGCTATTGAAAATTATGTATCCTACTGTCATTTGTTTTAGTATGTTTTGTGTTAGAAGAAAAACTAAAACAACAATGTTAACATATAATTACTTAAAGATTTCATTTTCACTGTTTAGTTATATACAAGGTGACTTATAAAGAAAACATCAGAAATGAAATTACTTAAAAAATATCAATGATCGCAATTCGTTTAGTATCTGAATCGATTTATTCTCACTATCGCTTTTAGGTACGCCAAACGTCAAACGTAATGCACTTTAGTTACCTACCCATAGTCGGTTACTACGAAATATTCATAAAAACCTATGGGTTTTTATATAGTCATTGCGTATACTATAGAAACCAAGGATTTTCTAATAAAAGGGAAAAGATAACAACGTTTTTGTTTTTGCCTACTGTTCACGAGTAATCGATTAGTATCGATTGTTTCAAGGAGGTTTTTAATTCGTCATGCGTTTACGCAGCCTCTACGATAAGTTTACGGTACTTCGCAGAAAACTATAATTTCAAATCTTATACTAAGTTCACCATCCTTGGCACTCGTTACGGGTAGTCAGAGACCAGTAAGTCTAGCACCAGTCTAACCAAGGGGTACTGTGTTGCCCGGTTAACTGGGTTGAGAAGGTCAGATATGCAGTCGCTCCTTGTAAAACACTGGTAGGTACTCTGTACATACAGTTAGACTAGAAGCCGACCCCAACATAGTTGGGAAAAAGTTTTCTTAAAACAACTTTTTTGGTAGAATGAATTTTCACGTTCAATTTTCAACGGAAAATGTTGCTCTAAGAAAAACAAAACTGTTTAGGTAGGTATGTACCTACTATGTATGAATTTTTACGTTTAATTTTCAAAGTAAACAGTCATTGTTATAAGTAAAACGGACGTTTAATGTTTGCTGGGAAATAGTTTTTTATTGTACACATAAGTATATTCAAGAAATATTCCTTACTAGCTTCCGTCCGCGGCTTCGCCCGCGTAGAGTTCGGGAATATCGCATTTCCAAGAAAATCCTTCAAAAGTCCGGGATAAACACTATCCATGTTTTTCTCAAGATCAACTCTATCTCTGTACCAAATTTCATTAAAATCAGTTCAGTGGTGTAGACGTGAAAGCGTAACAGACAGACAGAGTTACTTTCGCATTTATGATATTAGCAGGGATGTTTGTTATATGTATATTACCTACTTCACCAAGATATATTTTGATATTTCTACAGAAAACCATTTACATTATTATTTAGTATAACTTTACTATATTACTCTATGCCCCTACAAACATGAACCAACTAACTTACACCCATACCCACATACATTTCTAACTCTTCCAAGGGTTTACATAAAATGGTACGTTAAACAAATGTACGTTGTCCTCTGTCACCTTAGATCTTAGTACTAATCACGTGTCAAGGTATATTGGATATTGTTAACTTGTGTTCTCTTGTGAACGCTTTCTATGCGCTTTCCACGGTTCAATTGTTTCCACAGTAAGTCAGTTAACTTATAATATAACGGATAGACGGTTTTAACTATAGGAGTTAAATGTCAATAAGTTGTAACCAACAGATGGTTAACTTGAAGGGAAAAGTTTGCTAGTTAATTGCAAATGACATGTTTAAACAGTTAAAGATTTCCCTTTAGACAATACAATTATTAATTTGTATGGTTTGAAAGATATAGAAACATTAGTACCAGTAAGTTTGTATACCTAGAGGTTTGGTTTTGATAAAGTACTTCGGGATTCCATTTACTTACTTACCGAGATAATACCTTGGTGAAAACGAGCGATAAGCTAGGTAAAAGTTTATTTTTTGATATAGGTATTTGTTTTTGTAACTTTATAATAAGACGCATAAACGCAAATGTGAACAATATACTTCATAGAAAATACCCATGCTAAAATATGCTAGTCAGCACTGATACGATAAGCTGCTTATAAAATAACCTTGGATTCTAACTTAGTATCACTCCGGGAATCGAACCTAGTACCCACAGCAGCCCCTTTCCCAACCACTGAAACAAACAAAGAATTTTCTTTATTATAGCCTCTATATTATAAAATCGAAGACTTTTCCAGCAAATGCAATTATACTTACAATTCATTATTATTTTATGCAAATAACTTCTATAAAGATTATTGATAACATGCTTGAACATGTTAATAAGTGATAAGAGATAAGTTATCAACTGTTAATATCATGTCCTTTTATCAACAATAGCTGTAAAACAATTAAAACAATTGGCTATTTATCTAAATTATTGGTTTTTATGTTGTAATCAAGGGTTTATTTGAAGTACTACATGTACTTATATTTTGACGTCATAAGTGCCATCGCTTGTGTTTACTTAAATTAGAACTTATGTCATTTGTTTAGGAATTGAATCATACATGTATAAATCTGGTTCTTCCAACCCAATAGACAGACATGAGTTCTTCTTCCCAGCAATAACACATAGGAAGTGGTGAAGGGCGGGGTTTTGGGTCTTTTGTTTTTGACATTCGAAAAGTTCTTATTTACCAGCCTAATTTGTATAAACTTCATAGTCATAGTCCCAGGGACATCAATCTTACATGACCAGAGAGAGATCAGGCCCCGGACTTGCTCTCCGATGCACGGATGTATCACCACCAAAGCTATTCGCAATAAGCCACAAAATCAACTCATATTGTCACAATATTCACACAAAACGAGAACCAAAGTTCACAACTATATAATTACGAAGCAGACTGATGCCATCCGGCTCCATGAGATAGCTCACCCCTCTTCCGCTTCCCATTGGCCGACGCCACAATTACCGGCACACTATTGGCTTTATATATTAACAATGAGAGTGGCCCGTTTTTTGTGGCACGCACTGTAATTTTGTGGTGTGATTTGATGATGTGATATGGAGGTACCTACTGTTAATTTATTTGTTAGATAGGTATTGTTTAAATATTTTGATATGGTTCAAATTGAAATAAGCTGTATTTTGGATACATCATACTGGCTTTTGGTAATAGGTATTATGTGAAAAAGTTTTTGGAATGATGACGACAGGCTTCGGAAGACACGTTAAGTTGGTCCCTTCTGCCTTTTCAACTTCTTTGGTATTTATTCAGAAGCTAAAAAGTCTGACATCCAGTTTAGGTACTAAGGGGTATTGGGTTGTCCGGGTAACTGGGTTGAGGAGGTCAAATAGACAGTCGTTCCTTTTAAAACACTAGTACTCAGCTGCATCCCGTGAGACTGAAAGCCATCCCAACATGTTTGTACCTTCATTTAATAGAGTTACAATAATCGGTGTTTTCTTTATCAAAATATATCAAACATATAACCAACTCTTTGCAGTTATACTAACTTACGATATAATTACACTAAAGAAAAATTAGAAAAAAAATTACACTAGCGTGAAATAATCTATTATAGTTTAGCAGTTTTCACGGAGGCGCGGTAGTTGCGTCACTGAGCGTGTTATTTTGCAACTACCCGCATTTAACACCACTCGGGACTTTCGCCAAGCCTCACACTTGAGGCTGAAATTACGTAGCTCCTGTTATACTTAATTATTGTAAAGTTGATTTGGCATTGACAGTAAAAATATTTTTTAGTTATCAAGACAAGTTGAGTATTTTAGAAATTTGTCACTTCAGCTAAACTAGATAGTTTTTCAGTAGTGAAAAAGTCAGTTGTACCTCTCATTGTCATATTTATTTCAATTAAAATCATTAACATCGCAAAGTGAGTGTAAACTATTCGTATAAATCTCATTACCAGACTACTAAGAATTGTAATGTTTTTAAATTAATACTTCTCTTATAAATGAATGATACGCAATTATAAGTAAACAAAGGTAAAAGACAAGGAATGAATTCAATTAATCCTTATCATGTTATGTCTACACGTGAAACTCATACAAAAGAAAGAGGGTCGATAATATATTAATCTTTCGATATAGGTATAAATAGTGACGTACTTACCTATATAATTCAGGTCTGATATTATGAATGACTTGACTGTATTTGGTCACGTTTGCCTGATATCATTGTTATTAGTACTAGGTACGCTGAAATGGTAGCACTAGTTTTTTTAGGGGCTGAAAGAAACAGGGCAAATGTTTTAGGCGAATAATAAAACTTCATAATAGCTAGATGCAGGTCGCCTCCAACAGGCATCTGTGGAGATCTAAGGGGGAGGCCTATGTTTAGCAGTGGACGTCCTATGGCTGAGATGATGATGATGGTGATGAATAAAACTTCGGGCTTTTTCTCAGTTTTAAAAATAATTTTAAGATATTAACATATGTTGAGGTATTTTTAGTTACAATTTCTTTTTTTTTCTGTCTCATCTATCGCATCAGAAAAACTTTTATTCAAAACGCACCTATAAACGCGTACCAAACATGTCTCTTATCTGGTCAGTCGATTCTTCAGGAAAATATAAGGATAATTAAGTCAAATGAAGTATAGAAATCTACAATTTTCACTTTCCAAAAAAGTCTTATAAACAATTAAACAAACCTTTCTTATCCAAGGTCATCAAACATTCAAATAAAACAGTTTTAATCCCCAAATTACAATAAAATACTGCTATTCATTCGTTATCGAGACATTGGCAATGATAGGCATGTTACGTGCGATTTTATCGATATCGACATGATTGCACTTCATATGTTATCTGTGATCGCGATAATTTTATAACAGCTGTAGACTTTCTGGAAGAAAACGCGGTTTATGTGGAAAAACCTTATTGCAAGGTAAATGTATTATTTACAGAATTTCAGCACCAAAAAATATATATATAATATTCTCGTCAAATAACTTTTCCTCTCGGAATTCACTCATGTAGTAGTATTTTGCATAATACGCATTTTACTCTATCCAAAAGTTATTTGAAAGAAAATTGACTGCTTAATTAAAATAAAGATTTATGAACGTTTTCATGTTAGGATATACTTTGCATAATATAGGTAAATAGGAGACCGATAAAAACATGTCATAAAATATCAGTAAAAATAATCAAAATGACAATAAATGCCGATTAGATATTATCTATTGAGGTTCTATCTGATAACCTACACAATGTAGGTAAGTACGTAGTAGCATCTGTTATGACAAAATACTTTCTAGAAAGAATAATAAAAGAAATCTGTAGATACCTACTGAAAATAGTGGCGTATATTTGTCTGTCTTTTCACAATACTTTTAGGTCAAAATGCCTTGATATTTTTACAGTATACTACATATTATGTTATTTCCTATGTAGGTACTACAAATTTATATGGGCAAGCAATTTGCGTCTGTTTGGCAGTGGTGTTAATCTTTCTAAATTATCAAATTTTAATTGTAAATTAGTCTTGCAAGTTATCAAAATTGATGATTCCCTGTAATGATTTGTCAAAGTCGAAATTATGTAGATAGCAATCACTTTCAATCAAAATAGCAATTATTCACAAAATGACACACATTTCGATAAAAACACAAAAATAGACCATGACCCCAATCTCACAAAAACAGGTCTAACTAAACAATTACATCATTTTCAGTGTGTAATATTAATCAGAAGAACAATTAATCATATAATGTGTAATTAAGTATAAACTATGAATAAGTGTCACAAACTAATAAAAACAATGATGTGAGTGCATCGATAAAGTATCGAGTGACATTATCGATAAAGTTCTGTGTATCGATAAGAATAATAAAAATGATGCTGTATATAACGAAGACGGAAGAAGTACCGGTGAAGCGCCCTCCAAGGAGAAGACATATTAGTGCCAATATAAAGGTTAATATAGTACGTTTGTTTTAAAAATATTTCTATAGATATAAGAGCATTGATTGGTTGATTTCTATAGCTTAAATTATTCTAATGAGCAGGTACTAGGTCTCTCAATACCTTGCCCTTCACAGAAGGAAGATAGGTGGATTTCAGACGGTAAAAGTCTGACAGTCCCTCCCACTGCACCTATAGCGGCATCAGTTATCTGAAGATTTCCTCTCCTCATAATAAGAAATTCTTGGCAGCCTGTATTGTACCTACTATTAAAATTCGACTGCATACATGATAAACCTTTTAAAATTTTGAATGACTAAATCCTGACAGTGTTTATTTGCATTTTGAATGTAACGATGATAAATTAGACATTTTGATACGAGCTCATGACAATTTTCTTTAAAAATAAATACATGAGCTGTTCAAAATTTTTTGCATAGATAAGCGACAGCCATACCATTTTCCGTCATGGCATAAAGCTGTTTCTACCAATATTTTATTTTAATTCTAACTATCTTATTAATATTTCCATAAAAGCCAAAATATTAGTATTAGCATGTCTAATTACGTAGTTATACGGACTCAAAATATTACACTGTCGTGCCGCTACACGGGGCCAGTTGAATAGCAAAGCATGCTAATGCACCGTGCATCCGGTTTCTGATTTATTTCAATAAGATTATCTGCACTGATAGAAGGATTTCTAATGTAACTTATGTGCTGGGATATGGTTTTTTGATGTTGCGTATTTTTTGAAATATACTGTAATTACTCAAGGGCATATACACATTATAAAGTATGAAGCTAGATCATTTATGCATGCAATCCATTTTTATTTAAGAACAATTTAAACAAATATGTATGTGTGAGCTTATGTTTCGCGAGTTTCAGTGATTCCTGTAAATAACAGGGATTAGTGAGCTATTATTTGGGTTTATAATAAAACGGTTTTCTAAAGTAAATCCTTAGGTAAAGGAAAAATATTTTTTTAGTTGAGCTATCTTCAGGGAAACCATCAACTCAGTTTTTTTAAAGTGCACACGAAAATCTACTGTTATGATAACACAAGAAAGTGTATATTTTCTTTTGATAAGCTATCGCATTTTAATATTTATCTGATGTTTCCTGCTGAAGATATAACGGCAGAAATCTATGACAGTTTATGACGACTTTAGATTATCAAGGTGCAAATAAAGGTTAGGTAATCGCAACCAAAACCCAGACACATAGAAATCTAATGCAAAAAGATAATATATTTATCATTTTGGAAGACAGTCTTGAAGACAAAGTACATAATATATAAAAAAAAAATGGTAACAAAATCTTATAGTCTATTAATCCTTGCATTAGATTTGACTATATTTGGACAATATATTTATAAAGTGTTAATTGTTAAATTATAATGTCATCGACATAGAGCTAGTGGTATAAACTTGTGTGTCTATGCACATGGTTGTTGTAGGTACATACAACTCGGGATCTCGACCACTACTGAGCACTCATTAGCTTACACACACAAAGACGATGTGTGTATATTGACGTACACAAGTACCTATGGCTCACTCGCTATCATGAGATTTACAGTAGACCAGCCTGAAGACAGCACCGCTCTAGTGTGACATTTGTACATGCTTGGCATATTTCGCAAACCATACTTATGGGTCTGTTCTTCTTTCCAGCGGCACCATGCGGGCATATCGCAGTCCTCGTGCAGTGATGGGTCACTCCTCAGCGTGGGCTCCTCGGAGATGGACGAGGACAGCAGCAGCGGACACCATCACTCGCACGACCACTCCAGGAGTGACCACTTCGACTTTTATAGTGAGTATACTCTTGCCGAACCTGATGGCTTCTTATATAAAACTTTGTGATATTTTCGTAGTTAATATGCTCATGGTGGGTCTTTCCGAGGTATCATGACATACCTTTGTTTGCTGGGAAATCATCGAATTGTCCCTCCCACTTGTTGGTGTGTGGGTGGGGGAGTGTTAGACTGTTACTGACTGAAATTCACCATTTTCTCTTTCGAACTCTTTCGAACAATCCCTAAGGGCCGCTGGATCTTGACAGGTCATGTAACCTTCAACAGCGCAAAATCCTTCATCACATGTAACTAAACTTGTCTTACACACAGGTCTCTTAATGGACCACTATGTTCTATGTAAATTCAAATTTGCAATCGCACTTACGAGGTCCTCCAACTTAAATTCCGGATTCAGTCCTCCACCACAACACCAACAATCTTTCTTACCATCACCTAACTTTCTACCTACGTATTCCAGACACGTCGGAGCCGCCATCAGGCGTGGCGCCGCTGTCGCACTCGGCGGCGAAGCACAAGATGGCGGTGCGGCCGCGCAGGACGCACGGCGCCCCACGACGCAAGAAAAACAACCCAGTTAGTATTGAGTTTTAAAGTAGGTGTCGGATCTTATCACTCGCCTAGCTTTTGGCTTAATTCAGCTTTCTGTGTTAACTTTTGAGGTAATGCTGTACTAACTCTAACAATTATATACTTACAATTTTACTTACATCCATCTCCCGAGTCTTTTCCCATCTATGTGGGGGTCGGCTCCCAATCTAACCGGATGCAGCTGAGTACCAGTGTTTTACAAAGAAAGACTGGTTATCTGACCTCCTCAATCCAGTTGCCCGGTCAACCCCTTGGTAAAACTGGTATTATTATTTTACCGAAAGTTCACACACACTATTTTACACGTAAAATCACGCTAACTTGTTAATGACGGCAGCTTTTCCTGGTATCACAAAAAGCGTATTTGCCGAAATCTGAATTGCGCTCATCATTTTCCATTCATCTATTACTTAATTCTATTTACACCGCTACTCTAATGTAAGCTTAAGCACAGTGGGTTATTTGGTCTATCTATAAGTAATCAAACACTCACTACGTCTATGTGTCTCAATAGATGCCACCAGATATTCATTGTCTACCGTAACATTTCAGATTGCCACATCAGCCTTGCCGATAACGCCCGAACTGAACGAAGAAATGATACGAAGCACTACTCCTGAAGTCAGCCACAAGCATTCAGAAGTGGTTACTGGTAAGCTAATATACATCTTATTACATCGACTCAGAGTCTTTTGTCGTATGTTCATGTCTAAGAGTTAAATTGTTTCGTTACAGAATCATTCTCTTCATCGACCACTACGAAGCATCATAAAATCGTTAAAGAACAGCATCAGCACGTGAACAGGGAACTCCAAAGAGTTCTGGAGACTCCGAGCGACACCAAACTGAAGTCCTCGTCCTTGCCTCCCGGCTTAGCCCTCGGCCAGCTAGTCGGCCAGTCACCAGCAAAACTTAGCATAGCAGAGTCCAACACACCACGGTCTTCGATCAAAAGAAGTCAATCCAGCTCCCAAGGGCAGGCCCTTAGAGAGAGCTCGTCAAGAACACACGAGGAAACCATCCAAACTTACCATTCGGAAGAAAGGATGACTAAGTACCGCATGGACAAGAAAGCCGATGAATCTTGCCTCGAGAAGAAATCTAAGTCAGACAAGAAGTCAGAAAATGAAGCGATAAAGTCATCCAAGAAGGAAGAATCGTTCTTCAGCAGACTTCGACTGAGGAAGAGTGGGAAGAAATCTAAAAAGGATCAAACAGATGGAGATGGTCAGCAAGAGACTAAGAAGTCTAAAACTGAGAAGCCTCCAGCGCAGTATAAACCTGTTGATACAGAAAGAAGTTTTAATGAGGGACAAGGGTACAAGCCGGTACCTGCTGAAAGAACACACAAGTCTGCTGGACAGAAAGCTTTCGCCAACCAAATGCATAAGAGGTTGGACAATAAAGGCGCTTACGTGCAAGACAGTGCGTACAAAGATGTGTACAGCGCTGTCAAAGTCCCCGGTGTCGAATACAATATTACTGATCTCAAAATTGCTGAAGAAACTGATAAAATGTTGAATCTAGAAATGAAGAGTCGTTACAGCAGACGCGAGGAATTCTGTGAAAAGATTGAGAGGACTAAACGAACTTCTTCTAAAGAGACTATTGAAGATAAGAGGGAATCTTTCAACTTGCAACTTGATAAGAATAAGAGACCAGTGTCTGTACAGCGATTGGTCGATCCATTTTCCTCAAAAGCATTTATTAGTAATGAACTGTTGAACAGGTCCCAGGAAGAGTCTCCAGTGATCTCAGACGACGAACCGCCAATCAGAGCGATGCGCATCAAAAATGTTCATAATGATTATAACTTATTCACTAGTAGTGGAAGCATGCCTAAAAACATACCGTACTTCAACGCTAGCATGCTTACTTCGACGTCACCTCCCAAATCGGCTAGGCATCAGAGTTCCGACAACATCAAGCACAGGTCGACCGAGCACGTTTCCGATTTTACTGAGAAATTGATCGAATGCAAACGTGAATCGACGCGACACACTTCCAAAACTGAGGAGTCTTACGTCACATCTGCCATGCGGTCCCTCGGAGACGAGTTCGTGGAGACTCGCAGCAGCATCGGCAAGTCACACAGCTTCCGATACGCGTCAGAGACGACGTCCATCAGCTCCCAGGAGAACCAGATGCCTAGTCTACCCGCCATCGTCGGCATCTCTGAACCGTTGCTAGAAAGCTGGGAAGTCAACTACAGGAGGAACCTGAGCGAACGAAACGATTTCTCCAAAAGGATTTCCGCCAGAAACTATAATATAATGCACGGCACTGCAGAAGCTAACTACGATAGCTTGCCAAGTACCGACAGCAGTTACTTGGATAGCCTCAAAACTGATGCCAATGAAGACAGAAAACTCTTCACTAACAGCATTCATATTACAATGGATAATAAGCGCGACAGCGATATTTCTCAAATAGAGGCTAAAATTGATGATATTATTAGTTCGCCTAAGCCCATTATTGCCCCAATACTCAAGTCTAGTTCTTTAGATAGCATTAAGAGTAGCCCAGAGAAACCGATAGATGATAGACGGAAAACCATATCTGTTGAAAGTGCTTTGAGTGCCAAACATAGTACGCAGAAAGAATCAAAATCTGAAACTGAAAGTTTTATATCAGTGACTCATATTAATAAGGAACAAACCCCGGTCAAAACGGTGGAAACACCAAAAATAAATAAAAGTGAAGAGAAATTACAGAAATCTGGATCTAAACCGAAAGTTCCAGAGTTTTTAAACATTCAATTGAACAAAGTTGATGCTAAACCAACGACAAACATTGTGTTGACAGCTAACGTTACGCCAAAGAAACTTGATAGTCCACAAGCGGAGAAAGAACAAGAAATTGAATGTTTCCAAATAACTGAAACCAAGACACAGAATATTCCTGTGAGAAAAGAATCTATTAAGAGCAACAATTTTGTTGAAAATATTATTGAGAATACTCAAAATGATGACAAGAACTCTCCACTGAGTGGGAGAAAATCTGTTATACCTATTATACCACAGAGCCCTTCTACTCCAAAAGCATTCTTCAAGAGGAAAGCCATGAGCGTTGAACTGCAAGACAGACCAGAGAAACCGCGAACAAACTCTATGAGTACTGAAGGTAGCACCGAGAGAATTTACGATAACATATCCATGGATCAGAAATCCCATTCGAGCTTCGGAAGCAAGAGTTCCATTCAGAGCACGGACAGCAATGACATCAAAACTCCTGACAGACACGACGAGACAGTAGTTTACCGCAAAAAACCTGGAATCATTTCCAAAGAACTTCGAGGCGATAGGAAAAACGATGACGAACCAGAGTTAATGAAAGTCTTCGCCCGAAGATCTTTGAAACTAAAAGATTCAGAAGCCGATAGCATTGCCCAGGATATAGCTGCGAATAACAACAAAGAAGATGGCGACGTTCCACCAACAAGGAGTAAGATATTGAAAAACGAATTTAACGCGTCTATAAAGTCTAGGGATAGTGATAAGGAAAACGAAGATGTAATAAAAGAAGAAGAAAAGAGATTGGTGGACATTGCTGCCCGTGTCAGTCAGTTTGGTGCCCCACATTATCAAAGAAGTGTCAGCATCAACAGTGTATCTAATCTTAAGAGAGATAGCGCTCCAGTTTACAGAAGCGAAGTAAACAAATACAAGAAAGAGGTATCGGACTCCACTCCGGAGAAGAGACTTAGAAATAGAACGTTCCCTGACCCATCAAATGACAGAGAGGACATTAAGAACATTGCGAAGAGCGAAGCTATGGCTTATAAAGCCGACACTTTGACAAAACGACCGTGGCAGAAGAATGAGGATAAATTCAGATTGTCGGTTGAGAAGGATAGGAAAGAAAGTGCTGTGATACCCAAGGATGGGGAGATAGAGAAGGAGGAAGATGGAAGGGAGAAGGAAGCTGCAGGGGAGGCGGATGCGTCTCCTCAGTTTAAAGGGATTCTGCAGATGCGGGCGGAGTGGGAGCGACGAGCTAAGCAGGGCATGACCAAATAATACTGGTGCTAGGTACAAGGTAACACTCTTTTATTGTCTGTAGAAAGTATTTATCAAATTAAATATTGAGGTATAATGTTAAGGTGCATTTACAAAAAGGTTATTGCAATTGTAAACTACCCATTTATTAAAATACTGTCTATGATATGATACCTCTATATACTACAAACCGTTGAAAAAGATACTTGACAGGCTTTGCCAGATTACAGAGACCTGCCTGAGAAATCTATACAATATGACGACATATGTATTGTCATTTTTAAATTACTTGGCTTTCAATATTTTTCCACCAATTTCCTTACATCGTGATTTACCTACGTTAAGTCCTAAATAAAGTACCTAGACTCTACGCCATGCCATATTATAAAAAATAAATGGACACACTTTTCTTTTTACTCAAATATTTTTGTAAAATTTCAGGATGTTGGGGAGTTTGCTGTAAGAAATCGCGTTACACTTAGTATATAATATTATAAATAAATAGTTTTAACTAGCTTAGTACATTCTAATCGGCAAATATCGAATGTTATTGAGACGTATTAATTTAATAGTTTATCTGATGTTAAGCCAATGTATTTTTGATCGTTATTACAATAATATAGCAAATAGTTTCTATTTTATTAAACAAAAACACTATTAATGTATTGAACCGATCAATATTCGTGTATGATGACGGAATACAAATTTTATTCATATAGTTTTGTGTGGTTTTATTTTATTTACCTTTTAAATACTTATCTACTTTCCTGAGTTAATTTTGCCGCTTCGAAATTAGACTTGGCGGTAGTGAAGTGGTATGAACATACATAACACTACTTACATACAGTGAATTCGCGAGGCATCAAATAGGTAACTTCAGAGACCAAAAATGTTATTTGAAGATAACTGTAAATTGCCGATTAGCTGTATAAGGTTCGTATACTGAAACAAAAGAAGCATTTGAATAAAATAAAACAGAAATGACAATTTAATATTTTCTGCACATTTTGTAAAATGGCGGACTTGCGTGGTGTTGGTATTCTATGTCCAGAATAATGTCTGACCTACTCAACTCAGTTTATCATACTATTTCTATGCTTTAGTATGACAAATCAAAAGAGTCACATTTTTATTCTTATATTCTCAGAAAACTTGCCGTTTGATCGATCGACACGACCCTGAACACAAATGGTGATTGCAAATGCTATGCTCAGCTGTCATTATACTCTGTAGGAATTTATTTTAAAGCATGCAGTAGGTATAGCCTATCTAAACAATCGTTTGAAAAAATATGCCTAAGTAATACGGTTGCTCTTTGCAAGGGGTAGATAGAGGTGTATCTATGAGTTGAAATTGGTTTCGCAAGTTGAAGTTCTTTACAATTTTAATAGATGCAAAAGTGAGATTGCTTACCGTTACAGCTAAACCGTTTCATATCAAATGGCCTAAACTCCAGCCTAAAGACTAAGGTACCCCCTAGTCAGACTAGTTGTCAGACTTTCTAGCGTCTGGCTACCCACATCAACAGCCAAAGATGATGAAATGACAGTAGGGACCCACCACTTAATTTAACGCGCATTCTGAAACACGGAGGACCCATCCATGGACCGACCACACCTAGCGTTGCTTAACCTTATGACCGATCGATCTATCTATATAGTTGTTCCTTAGCTACAGGCTTACTAAAAGCTAAAAAGAACATACAATCTTGATGATTTGGTATAAAATAGATGGTACTTGAGCATTTTTTCATTTGTTCGGATTAGAGTCCTAACCACACATAATATAGAATTAAGCTTCATATTAAAGTAGCTCAGATTACCTTTTTTAACGTAAGTAATTCTTGAATGTGGCGGTTTTTACAGACCGTTTTATGAGACACAGTTATTACCTAATATTAAAGTAGAGTAAAAGATGCAGGTTAACAATTAATTAGCAAAAAATCCTTACTAATATTTTAAACTTGGTGCTAAAACAAACTACTTATACTCGAACCACTGAGGTATATTAAGTCAACTAAGTGAAATCATTTGACTAAAAGTAAACGATCTTCATATGACTTTTAAGTTTTTACACAAATGCATATTTAATAATAATGAACTATAGAAGCAATACTTGAAATAATGATTCAATCGATTAAATTATGTAATTAATGAAGTAGTATGAAAATTGATTTATAGCTGCCTTTCAAAACTTAGTTTTGGAATTAATAATCGCAATTATTTTATCAAGATTTTATGTTGGGTAGTCGCATGCTCAAATAGTAGGTAGGTGATGTAGTAGGTGCGCAGTGCACCTTAATTACTGTAGTAGGGCCAGACATTTCAACTTGACCATCTCACTGTTAATTTCACTATCAAAATCATAGTGTATAAATAGAGCTCGATCTTTTATCTTTACACGCTCCCCCAACTCGCGTATTCCGGAACGCAACCAAACGGAGGGATGGGGTGAGATCTCACGCATGCGCACTAAACTACCCACTATCTAACCCCAATACGACAAAGCGTAGCCTCCATTTTATTTCCATTTATTTCATAATTCTCGTCGAAAAATACTTTCGGTTTCGCGTGGAATATACTCGAAAAACATTTCAAAAAGTGCCAAGTTCCAAAGTGAATGAAAAACTGAATTTTTGAACTAATAGACGATTTGAACGACCGTGTGCTTACGTAATATTTTTTTCTATAATCAAGATTGTGTAAGTGTTTTAAGGAAAAAAGGTGAGTGTTTTCCCTTTCATTATCTTCTAAAATTCTAAGTATATACTCCTCTACCTTATACAATGTATAAAATGACCCTTAGATCATGTATTTTTTCTACAAATGTATAAGACATCACAAGATGACCTTTTCTTAGTTATTACGCATGTCTCTTTCAAAATGAACAATCCTATTTGTTTTCACAAAACCACGTTACATAAAGGGCGACTTTCCAATTAAATTTCAACCGTATTATTATTATTTATACGTCTGTTTTTCCAATGGCATTCTTATATACGTTTTATGTACTTCTTTTATACATAATGTAGGGCAATAAGAACGCCACGGGAAGAGTATTAGAATACAAAATGAGTTTCACAAGATTGAGTACAAGGCGTTATTAGTACAATACCAATTTGCGTAAAGGTGGGTAGGAAAGTACCTATTATGCCAGCTTTTATATGCTTAAGTGGTTTCAGCTGAAATATTTTGTATAGACAGGTACCTACCTCACTAGGTATCTATGTCGGACTAGCTTCTACCCACGATTTCACTCGCTTCAAGACGTAACTACTTACTACAACAGGATAAAAATTAGCTTTATGTTTTTCTGATATACAAGCCATATTACTACCAAGTTTCATCAAAAACCATTCGGTGGTTTTTGCGTGAAAGAGGAACAAACATTCATACAAACAAACGCATTAATAAATAAGTAACTACCTAATAGGATTAGCCACATTTTCTCCAAACTACGCATAACCTTAAGTTTATCTTAATAAACATAGCCGTAGTGCTATCAAGGGCCGCTTCTAGTATATTGATAGTACGTAGTAGTCTATCATTGTCAACTTACTGCGTAGTAGCTTTTCCAGTGAGTACTATATTGCTACTTATGTTGAACTTCATTACGTCTTTTGTTGGTTCATTTCTAAACACAGGCTTATAAGGAATGATAAGTATGACTTTTGATGTGAATGGGTAGGCACTTTATCTATAGAACTTGTAGGTAAATACGCAGTCTTGTCATAGAAAAAGCGTTGCCTGAAACCAAAATGTCCATGATACTAGCTTCCGAGATAGGATTCACACCCGCAGCCATGTAAAAAGCTGCTTACAATTAGATAAGTGGACTCTCTGACACCGAGAGAATTTTCCAAATCGGAACTATTCCTAAGTTAGCGTCTGAACAAGCAAACATACTCTATAAATTTGGCTTACTAGGTACTCAATTTCGTTGTAAGTTTTCAATCAATCATGATAGAAAATGTAGAGATACTTCACAATACCTAGTATAAGTAAATAAAGATGAGATATCGAAAAAAATACAAAGTAAGAAGCAATGTGAATGTTTTGATAAAAGATCAAAGAAATATGGATCACAGATGAACAAAGCGTATGTTGAACAAATATCACAAAATAAACAAACGCTAGAGAGGATCATACATATATTGATCCCTTTCTGATCTGATCAAAGGGATTACAAAATAAAAACTGGAAGATTACAGTATACTGCGGTTTTTTTGTAAGCTTTTATTTTGAAAACTAGCTCCCACCAGCGGTTTCACTTGCAACTACCTATGTACATCGGGAATTACCGCGTGCAGTTGGGTAAAAAGCCTTTAGCCTTTCTCGATAAATGGGCTATCTAACACTGAAATATTTTTTAAATCGATCTTGTAGATACCTACCTCGGTCCTGGGATTAGCACGTTTAAACAAACAAACTTACTCTTCAGCTTTGGAAACTGTTCAGGAGTTTCAAGTAGGTAATTGTGTAGAAACTTACTACTTGATAATTCTACAGCGAGATGTTTTTATCTTTGTGCACAGAATAGTGCTTAAAGACTCGGTTAAAACCGTTGGCTTAGCTTAACTCGTCATCATCTACCTAGCCATTTCCCAACTATGTTGGGGTCGGCTTCCAATCTAACTGGCTTCAACTGAGTAAGTACCAGCTTCTTACACAAAGAGCGACTCTTGCATATGTGGGTTATTTAGGTTGATTTTGGAATATGTTGTGATTTATTATTTAACTGTTAGATTACCTTTATAATTATTGTGTCCTTGATTAGATTCAGGGCAAAAAATACTGCCATTGATTTACCAGTCACCCCGTATATCTATGTTTAAAACGTAATACATTTACGTGGGTATCCATTTTATCGAAGACTCGATCACAATGGTGAATACTAAACCGGTAAATAGATTAAGAGTCCATTCCCATTAACCCCGTCTAACCCAGTTCCCCTAGCTAACCATAAAAGTACATGAAAGTAATTAAGGGGGTCATCTCCCCCTTTCTAACGAGCTTGCATTCCGAAACTCGAAAACAGATAAATTTGACACCAGACTTACCTCGAAAGAGGTCTTTTTGGACAAAAACATCAGAATGTAGTACCTCCTCCTTTTTGGGAAGTTGGTTGAAAATACAGATGTGAGCATTTTTGTTTGTCTTTCTGTTACCTATGTGCTATGCCGTGGATCATTGAAAAACATTGGAAAAAGATCTGAAACAATTCAGATAAATAGACACGACATTTAAGAATGTATTATAGCTGAAACAAACGTAGTAACCTTTGTAAGTATAATCACACCAGTCATATTTTATTTTTAATAAGCAATTTACAGATCCCCTAAGATAGATACTCCCAAGATACAGGCAGCGCCTAGTTTGTGGACCACAGAACCTATGAAAATGTCTCCCGTAGAGAAGTTACAGAGAACATTTGTAATAAACTTTAATTTTAAAAAGTGTCTCATTACTGTAACTGACCAATAAAAAAAAAACAATTTAACAAACCAAATTATTGGTTTTTTTGGTTTACTAAATTCGTGTTCGGTGTTGAGAAATGAATAACAGCTTTAGGCATACTGCAAGTTTTTAACAAAAAATAAGACATTGTAAATTATCCTTCCAAAGGTAAAACGACACAAGTTAACTTTAACAATCAATATATCCACATAGTCCATACGTGTGATTAAACTACTCAAAACATACTTCGATTTGGTGAAGTTCTCTACTCTATCATTAAATGTACGATGACAGTAATTCTAGTGTCATTAGTTGCTGTCATCAATATTGATTCGTACCACTATTAAATAGTAGCTGACAAGCCGTTGTATAGCTTCTATGTACCAATGTATGTATTGTTAATAGGTCTCTATAATTACTACACTGTGGTAGACTACATTTTGTAAATTACAAAAATCATTATTGCGTCGTTGAATTTGTGGATAATTTGACACTAAAATTGACAATTCATGAACCCTGCTGCAATGAGTAAAAATTGTTTGTTTAAATACTCGACGATTTCTATTCATTTTACACAAGATTGTGTTGGATAGTACAATCTGAAATTTTATTACAGAAGCCCCCATATTTGTCGATGTAACGTCACAGAATTTTGCTGACTTTACTTAGTTACCACCATTAAACAGCACCAAGTCTTCCAAAAAACGAAGTCAAAACCCCCATTAAAAACTAAAAGGTATAAAACAACGAACTTACACCTATTAACAAAACTATAAAACTTAAATTAATAACTCCGTGCACATTTGAGTGGAAGTTTTCCTTCGAACTTGATCATAAATTAAAAAGGAGTGTCTTGGAAAGGCCGAATTCCCCCCAATTTGCATAAAGAGGGTCCATCAATAATCATTTTTGTCTTTATTCAAATTTATAGGAGTTTGGCGAAAGTATTTCGTTAAAAATTCAGGTGGGTCCTACGGAGACTCGCAATATCGATCAGTGATGGACTTGCTTTTATTGGGAGAAGTGTTATTTGTGGGCCATGGGGTTTGAAAGGGAATGATGGTGTCTTGTCTCTTGTAAACAGGTCATAGAAGCTTGCTGTTTCATGTAAAATAGTGGACTTTTCTTTAATTATGATGAGCATTCTGAAATGTATAGTAAGTTCAACTCAGTCGTGCGCGCGGCCTTATGTATGGGTAACCCTTGTACATATACAATGACTTTGTGTGCGTGACAAGAGGTACAGTCGGGTACAATACAGTTATTTAGGGGTTGTATACGGGAGTTTAAAGAAAAACAGTTATTACGTAATTTAATGTTTATTTATTTATAATGATTCTAAATCGCTACTTGAAAAATCAAATGATGAATTTTCGGATTCGCTACTCTCCAAGGTGAATTATAAATTCTGACTCCATGTCAAAATGTCTACTTATAGTATTCTTCTCTTTTCTTTTGTACATGTCGACAAGTATTACCCCACATCCCTTCATCAATTTGACTTAAACGTTCATTTATGAGTTTCATTATTTCCGTCTTATTTTGGTCGACATTATGCGAAGCAATAAAATTTTTTAAAATTCCCCACCCATTTTGTTTACATTATTATACTAGATTATACCTCTTTTTACATTCTTTGTCCACACTTTTATTTATTTTCCGCGTACCCCGAGCTAGAAAATATCTAAGGAGTATTTAATTCATCTTAGATATTTCACCTTATTTATTTCTTAGATACTGTCAATGTCAATTTGAAAAGACGGATGAGAAAATAATGAAAAACTACATTTAATAATAAAAAGCTTTGATTTGAAATGTTGTTTAATTTTTTGAACCGCCTTACCTGACTCCTTAATAATTTCTCCGTGAATAACTAGTATTTTCGTAAACGACTGTACTCATAACAAAAAGCGATAAGAACACGTCATGCTCGAACGACGTCACTGTCACACGAATGAAAGTTGTATATTTACAAGCCGACGCACACATAGGGCCGCGCGCAAATCTGAGTTGAACTATCTATACCAAATGTAGGGACATAATTTTATCCAAGCCCAATAATTGCATCGGTATCATCATCATCCCCCTGCTTACCTAAATTTTATTTGGTATCGATGCAGCATGTATTGTTCTTCCATGATCTTCTATCTGCCATCATCTCGTAAGTATCCACCGTTTCTTTGGTTGTCCCCTTCCACTATATTCATGCACAAAAATGCATCAGTATCATGAGCATTTATTTCAGCACTAACAGGCTTAATTTTATTTATTAAAAAATAAAATAATTTAAGACTGACTTAAAATTTTAAAATTGTTTATCCATACCTATTGATTCCTCACCAAAATAAAAAAACTTCTCTCTCATTTCGGTTATGTAAACACCGATGATATAGACTCGTAGCTACACTATCTCAGGGTAAGTCGACCGCACACTTTGTCTGAGTGACGTAGTGGCAAAGGTAACCAAGGCGACCCAAGCTTTATGGGGGCAAGATTACTAACAAAATTAGGCCGTCGTAACTTCTGGTAACGGTAAATAGAGGTGAATTTGTGCAGTTAATAGTTGGGGTAAATTAATGTATATTTGTAGCTCTTATCGAATATTATATTCGTACTGCTTAGATACTATTATTGTGATTGTACATCCACATACAACCGATGCAAGTGGTATTTAGTAAACAAATACTGATAGTCTCGTACTCGAGAAAGGAAATAGTTTACATTCTTTTGGTCTATTCGCTCTAGCAAACAGCAGCAATACATGTGTTAACAATAAATTCTAAAATGTCCGCGAAGTTGAAACCTTAGTCAGAGCACGAACATAATATGGAATGATAGCAGTGGACTCGCAGCGTCGCGTAGTCACTTTTGGTAGAATCTCGCCGAAAGATTGACACGTACCATAATAAATGTAGTACTAAATACCCTTATATATCGCTATATTACTCGCTATATTACATTTCTTAAAACAATTCAATACTTCAACTATTTCATCTAGCATGTTCCTTTAACAAATTCAAATATTGACGTAGTATAAAACATATTAAGATTTGTACGTCAGGCCTGCGAAACACAATAAGTGAGGGAATTTTCCCTCCGTTCAGGGAGGAACGTGACGAGGAGATACGTGCTTATATACTCACTCACTTGTGTTGGAAATCGACTGCTTTTACGTCGAAAATTATTTATTGAGATAACGAATTTGTACTATTTTATCTCTTGGAAGAATAGTTGTGTAATATCACCTATTAATATGTATTAGGTAAATTATTATCGTTCTAACCAACTATGTATTGGGCAAAGATTACTACAAGCACAAAGGTTTCTACTACGCAACTCGTAGGAATATTTGAGTGAGATCGAACAGAGTAAGTTTTGAAAACGAGTTAATTCCTTAAACTTGCTGTTCGTCTCAATCTCACCCGAGTCTTACAGTTAACTATTTCCCGTATCCAATGAACTTAGTTCTTGAAACAAAACCTTGGTTTTCTATTGGTAGAATTACTATGGAAATTAGTCAGTAAAGACGAAAATTACAACCGCCAGACTTTTACCTCTTTTTAATATTAGTATTCTACTTTTAGGCCTACATATTTCACAAAGCTCAGTTTGAAAACTTTCTAAACTTGATATTTTTCTTCCTCACAATGTGGATATAACAAGGTTTAATCCAGAAATCCGGGATTACTTAACAATTCATGGGAACTTTCGGGAGCACAAAGGGTAACTGAAAGTTTAACTTGTTTTAGTAACAAGAACAAACATGTGTGTTTGTGTTATGTAAGACTGGTTTAGTTATACATATCTACATATATTTAGGTAGGAAGCTTTGTGATGTAAACAATTTCGTACCTTCTATATTTTTCGCGGTTATGATCTTACAACTCGCAATCACTTTTTCCAATCGTTTTAATATCCATGCTATCTTAACAAATCCAATGAGTATTAAAATTACCTACTTAGTGCATTTAATCCTTTATCTTGGAAAAATAGATTTTCCTCGAATTGTCATGTGTGAACATAGTTAGGAAAAGGCTAGGCAGAGATGATCCTCAAATTCTCGTGTTATTATTAAAATACATATGTCAATTTTAGTGTCAAATAAGTATGCAACAAGTTTTACCATGGTAGCTTACAAAAAAAGAAAAATAAAAGTATTTGATGTAGTTTCTTAAAAATAAAATCCTTATAGTATGTTGTTGGAAAATTCTAGAATGTAAAAGAAAATTGTTCACGCAAAACTTTGCCGTTTCACTATTTTAAGGTTTCAGTGTTCAAGCATTACAACAAGTTTTGTACAAAACATCATAAAACTTCCACAAGGGTTTTAAGAAAATAATAAAAAATACAAACATTCGCTTCGTGTTTTTATAAAAACTTTGTCCTTTTCTTGTGGAAAAATAACTAAAAATAATGGAGTTTGAGATTGTGAATGAATTTTGTATCATTTTGGTATGTTTCTGTCTTATTATTTTCTTTGTATGACATGACATGCAGCTCTCCTCACTAACAATGAGCATTGTTATTCGGAAAATTTGATGCCCCGATTAAATGAAATACCTAATGTTTTCCGTACTGAAATAAACGATTCTTCTACTGCCTGTAGAAATCTTCTACAATAGGGGTTAATTTAAAAAGATTTTTTTCCAATTTAAAGTTAAAAAACTAGATTTATAATAAAGATTAGCTAAGCAGACAGTCAGTCAGAGGTCAGGTATCCAGAAAGACATGGCAACACCATAAAGTTAACCGAGACCACTAAAAAGTAAAGCATATCTGTTTTTATGAGCCCTACAATAGGTAGGTATAATGTCATGGAGGAATCGAACCTCTCTATATTTATTGAAAACATATTTTTCAAAAATAATTTCTATCAAACCATTTTCCTCAATCAATCAATCAACTATAAATACTTATTTTAAGAATGCAGAAATTCTTAAAATAAGTATTTTAAGAATGCAGAAATTCTTAAAATAGGTATTTAGAAACCGAATTAAACGGATCTAGGCAACTTTGAATAATCTGTTGACAATCACAAAAAAAAATCCAACGAAAATTGAGAACCTCCTATTTAGATTAGAGAAGTCAATTTTTTTTTTCTTTACAGCAAACAAATTTTTCTACGATTCAGTAACCCGGCTCGATACAGCAATATTGGAGCCACATTGATTTATTCACCCTCACCCAGGGTGGCTAATAGGATTAGTCGGTGGATCCTCCCCATATTACTGCACGGAACCGTCGGAAATTAAAAATACTTGGCCAGCTTGAGGGACATGTTATTTGTACCGGATTTAAGTATTTTGAACCTTGGGTTAAAGAGAGTTGAGTTGGTTTTACAATGGCTCATGTGTCTAAAAATATGTCATGCTGATAACTTTAGGTACCACAATAAGTAAAAATGAAAATGGTCTATAACTTTCAATAGGTGAACAGATGTGAATTTTTTTTTAAGTTATTGACTCCTAACAACATTATAATTAATTTATTTAATGTAACCCATAATTGTTGAGTGTACTCAAATGTAGGTGAGCCAAATAAATAAAAAAAATATATACCCATCAATAATGGCTGTGTTTCGGATGGCACGTTAAACTGTAGGTCCCGGCTGTCATTGAACATCCTTGGCAGTCGTTACGGGTAGTCAGAAGCCAGTAAGTCTGACACCAGTCTAACCAAGGGGTATCGGGTTGCCCGGGTTGCTGGGTTGAGGAGGTCAGATAGGCAGTCGCTTCTTGTAAAGCACTGGTACTCAGCTGAATCCGGTTAGACTGGAAGCCGACCCCAACATGATTGGGAAAAGGCTCGGAGGATGATGACCCATCAATAATCTAAGAGATTATGTCGATTATATTTTATTATTGCCCGTCAGCAAAAACATTTATTATTTTTTTTTGCTTGTCCGTGTATTCATATTCCAAAATACATACTTAATATAATATTTTCACAAAAGTCTGATCTATTATGTATTTGTAATCTAATTATGTAACACAAATACAAGACTACATCTTTTTACAATCTCAAACATCTTCACATTTCCTACGACCCTAGTACCTGTCCTCAGGTGACCTAGAAAGCCGAGAGTTCACACCCATTGTGCCAACAAAAGATCAAACGAACCCGCTAATTAACCGGCTTGACATTTGTATTGTAATCTGAATCACAAAGAACTAAAACATCTTGATTGTGAACTGATAATATCTGGGAATAGATTTTTATCTAGCACTTTTGTTATAAAATCTAGATTTTAGACAATGGAGTTAGGTTTTGATATGATGAAATTAGGATAAAGCTTGTGGCACATTATAGCAGCACGGCAACAGCACGGCTGCAGCACGGCGTCGCCTCGAATTAAGACTACGGCTAGCTGCCAGCGCGCCAACCACGCGCTGTCCGCTCGCCGTCGGCGCGCCGTCCGCTCGCCGTCGGCGCGCCGGCCGCGAAGTGTAAGCTTGCTGTCACCGCAAACTCAATTTTATTTTAAAACGATTATGATTGATGTTATGATTGAACACGACGTAATGACGTTGTTTCGCTGCCGGCTCGGAGTCGGCGCGCAATTAGCACGCCCGCCTTCGGCGCGCTGTACGCACGAGGACCGCTCGCTTACAGCACGCGGGCGGCGAGTCGAGTTGTGTGGAAGCGGCAAGCACGCTGACTGCTCGCCGTTGGCTTTTTCATATTGACATTACGAAATATATTATAATATACACGATTTAATGCTCTAAATTGAATGACAACTTAAATGCTGGTGTGGAGCCGTGCTGTTGCGGTGCTGCTGTAATGTGCCACGTCCTTTAATGTCTAGCTCTTATTGTTGCCTTTTGTTAATTTGTTCAGGTCAGTTTTCAAATGGATGTTCTTCAGTAATTTATGTACATAGATAAAAAAGCAATGTTTTGTGGTGTCTATATCATATATGCCAATTCATCATTGGCTATGCTGAGTTATTGCAATCTGACGGATGCAGCCATGACCAGTGTTCTACAGTCATCGACCTATATGTCATTCAGAATAATGTTAATTTAATTAGTTGGTATCTTCTTGTATACTGTACAAACTCATTAGAAAAAAATCTTCACGAACAAATGTGTCTAAACAACAGACATTGCTAACATAATGATCAATATGAAATCATCATTACTAAATAAACAACGTCGCGTATAACAATAGATTGAGTGATCTGTTCAATGAAAACATCCTTACTAATGAATGCGCCGATCTACTAATGAATAGGCATGTGATGCGGAGGAATGAGAGTCATGTTGTGAGGAAGGTGATAAGTATGAACGTGGAAGAGGAAGACCAGAGAAACCATGGATAGATTGTGTGAAAGTAGATATGGTAAGAAAGAATGTTACTTGTGAAATGACGGCAGATAAAAGAGTATGGAAGGAGAAAACATGCTGCGCCGACCCCATATAAAATTGGTGTAAGGGCAGGAGGATGATGACGGCATTACAGGTGTTTTGTAACGCTCATTCCTTAAGAACCTAAAATCTGTTACCATATTTAAAAGGAAACTTAAAGATTTCCTTATTCAAAAAGCGTATTACTCTGTAAAAGAGTTTCTCGAAGAAAAATAATAATATAATGAGAAATGAATGTAATGTAAATAATGCGATATGTTCAGCTAGATTATAAGACTATATTATCTCACTAAATTTAGTTCTGTAATAGTAATTAGTTTTGTTTATAAGTAGTAACATAGGAATCTAATGTAATGTATATGTTAATAAATTGCAATGCCTTAACGGGCAACTAAGTCCTAAGTACGTACCTAGTTATAAGATCCTTTTATGCCACTTAAGTAGTTCGCAATAAAGATTTTGAATTTGAATTTCTTCATTTAATGAAAAGAGGAACGGGTCTTTGCTCTGCAGTAAAGTAAAGATAATAAAAAGGCTTGATGATGGTGATGAATTAGGAATTAGAAGCTTATGTAATTAAATCGGAAAAGACTGCTATTAAAATGAGTAATTGTCTTGTAGTGAGAAAGTTAGTCTTTGGTTATAATGCCGATGGTGACAACGTACAAAATGCCAAAAAATAAGTGTTTTTGTAAGTGAAAACTCCATTGAAATCTGTTTACATCGAATATTTTCCCAAAGGGGAGGAAGCATCAAGTTTAAAATATGTTGTTTTGCTTCCTCTCGCTAGTGATACAGCGCTGAAAATACTTTTCAGTACAAAATGATTTTGTTGAAAGTTGAAAGGAAGGATTCGAGTTTAGGGAGCTTATCTTTGAAATAGATATAGAAAAATATTCTTAGTTTGTTATAGACGGAGTTGTAAACAATTTTGAATGAAGGAATTCTGTGTAGATACCTAGTTACTTCTAAAGTTACATTAGATTGTTGAAAGTTATGTTTTAAATTGTGGAGGTGGTGAGACTATTTAATTGAAAGGCTTGATATGTATTAACTAACTGATCGGAATGAGAAAGATTACTGCTTTGCCCATTCTATCCTGTGTATGGCTAAATAGAATAGCACAATAATGTTTTACCTCCTAATAGGTGAATGTCCAACCTGATACTTACATTTGTTTATGCCATGTACATACTTAGGTGGGTGTGTTTTTGGGGGCCGTCTCGTAATCAAAAAGTACTTACTGTTTTAGCCTATTCTAAATTTGATGCTAATTTATTAGACCTTTTTGATTAAGTTTTCATTGCATTTCAGGCGCAGCAAGGCATGCTACCTGTGGCGCGCTAGGGAATGCTGAGCGGAGCGATCCTGTGCTCTGCGCCGGTGTCACTGCGCGGCCTGGCACCAGGCCTGCCCGCGGCGCGGCCTGCGCTCCTCGCAGCCCTCGTCATGCACGCGCTACATGATCGCCAGGACGAGGCCAGCTTCATAGGTCAGTGGAACATATCTTACGATCCTGAGCGCAGCACCGGTACCAGGACTGCCACCATAGCAGTTGCGCTCGACCGTCATCTTGAGATCATACTTTTTAGGTGAAGAGAACAACCTTTACGTGCCAAACCAGTACCTTCCAACTGGTTGGAGAAAGTTGTTCTCTTCACCTAAAAAAGATCAGCACCATTCTAGGGTTCCATGTCCATACAGCCCAGAAGCTAAACTCTCTTCACTTTTAGACATTTTTGTAAAGTATTCATTCAAATCATGAGCCAATCCAGCTTTCTCTGGATGATGGCTTGATTACAAACGTTTTAATATACGTTACAGTAATAAATTAGGCAGTTTCATAAAGTGAAAAAATATCTTTCAATCTATCCCCATTCAATACTTCCGTAAAACTATAACAACCTGAAAACACCCCCAAATACAAAGTCACCCCATTATCATACAATTAACGCGGTAATTTCTCGCACCCTATTCAGGGTTACTTTATGGCGTATATTCCTGATAAAAACGTGTAAAACTACCCTCTTGTTCATTAACATATGCGTCGTGTTTTCGATTTTATCAGCAGAATTTTGCAAAGGTTTGTCATATCTGTACCATCTAGTGTCATAGTGTCAACGACCTCTTAGCACCCCTGTTTTTATGGCATACCTTTTTTGGTTGGTTTCAGTATTTCATTTTGTGTTTATGAGTATTTAGTCTGCTAGCTTAGTTAGATAACAGTATTTAGTTGTTGATTTCAACAAAAAAATGGTTATGGCATGTATCACAACTCCTTTCAGAAATGTAATTAATTACGTAAAGCAAAGTTGTTATTGCCAATCAACACCCTAGAAAAATCTTGGAAGTGCTGTCATTTTATGTAGGTATTTCCTACAGAAGCATTACACCTCCATTCAGATTATTCAGTGACTTTGATCCACAAAAAACGTATAGTACAAGACTAGACTCCATCTAGAACATTTAATACAACAACCAATGACTAGCTAACAACACGAACATAAATAACTATCGTATTGTCCAAAGGATAGACAAAATAAAGCCAAAAAGCCTTATTAGTGCCGTCTGCTTCATTCCACATCTCTCGAGTCAATGTTCGACCCGCCACGTTGTGACGTCACTATTTTGACGGCTGCGGCTCTCGATACGGTAAAGGCGAAAAGGAGTCCCGTCGTAAAAGGTTTGATGATTCTTAGGTGTACTGTTTTGGTAGCAGTTTTTGTTATTGTCTTGGTTTAAGTTAGTTTAAACGAAGACTTTATTTTTATCTCTATCATCTTCTTGTATGACTTGTGGTGTTGAGGGTACTGTATCTGTTCATCATCATCATCATCATCATCATCATCTCAGCCATAGGACGTCCACTGCTGAACATAGGCCTCCCTCTTTGGTCTCCACAGATACCTGTTGGAAGCGACCTGTAACTGTTATATAGGTCCAATTAATAATTAAATCTCACGTCTGCCTAATCCTCTGAAAAAAATATCTTGCTAAGTAAATTTTATCTAAGATTCGCTTTTTCTCGTTGAATACATTACGCAAAAAACTAACTTACACATTACGCTTTTGCGTCAATAGTCCTAATTTACGTTATATCAAAGCGAAGAACTCGTTTACACGAAAAACATTGTAATCCAGGAATAGAAATCAAAGTAGGTAGATACCTAATTACTTAACATATTGCGTAACAAAAACAACAAGGCAAAGAATAAACAAATCGATCGTTATTACTCATTCGTACCTCGAATGCCAGATCTATGAAAATTTATATCAACTGGCTAAATACCAATAACTGGCAACCCTGTTCGTAATTCACCCGAAATAGTCCAGTGGAGTCACGCGAGGCAGCCCTATCGGCAGACATCTTGGCGCCTGCCCTCCCCCGCGCCACTCCCTCCCCGCTATCGTCTGACGCAGCCTTGGTGCATTGTAGATTCATAGATTCTGAACGCCTACATTTTATGTGGTCCTGGTAGTTTTTAATTTTTACTTAGTCACCGCTCGGTGCGTATGGCTTGTACGTACGTCACTAGGGTCGTATGAGGTCAAAAATTATTTCACCTTCACTGATTCCCCTAAATTCAACATCGTCATACTTTTCATTAGGTCTTTACCTATAAATACCTATAGGTTTTAATTCTTTCCCTTGTACTCGTGATACATTTCACTCATACGCTTACTAATGCAGCCTCGTTACTCATGCGGCCTTGGTACATTGATTCATAGTTCATAGAACGCCTACACATTATGAACTCCTAGTACTCCATTATATTACACGTGCCTTTCAAAATACGTCGAAAATATTATATGAAACAAGAACTTTTTTTTGAAAATCTCTTCGTTCAAGGTTTTACCTACTTAATTCCGTTTTAGTCCCTCGTGTCTAGATTTTCATGTCTAATTTCAAGTCTGGGTTTATTTTCTGTCTTTCTCAGTTGGTACGTCACAGGTAGGTCACCAAAGGTCACACGAATATTAGGAATGAAAAGCTTCTGTCTGCTTATAGGTTTAAGGTTTTTTACTGGTTCAGGTATACGCTAAGTCCCTTGTGGAAACTTTCTATATTTGTAGCTTGAAACTGAAATATAACTTCAGTAATTTATCTACAGATACAGATAGAGATTTCTCAAGAAATAACTAGTACCTTTGTACTTGATTGTATATGTTATTTTGTCTCATCAACTGTGTACATAAACTGTTAAAAAATACAGTAGGTTGCAGTAAAATAAAGGCAGTAAGCTTCCATTTTCTTTATTGATAAAGATAACTTAAATTATGACAAATCATAGCCCCATTTGCAAATTAGGATAGCCTTCCAGCGTGGCAATGCTGCAAGCCTCTTGGGCACGCTCCCGGTCGACAGCGATGGCGAAGAATTTCTTGACCCTATTTGGTACTTAGGTAGTTATTAGTTTTATTGAACTTACTCACCCTCTTTTACATTATTTTAATAATCCTGAAAATAATTGAATCACCGACCCAGATTGAGCAGGCGTGGTGATTGACGCTTAATCCTTCTCTGTATGAGAGGAGGCCTGTGCGAAGCAGTGGGACAGTAAAAAGGCTGATGATGATAATGAAAATTTGAGTGTATCTAATTGTAGGTCATATGGATACATTATTTCTTAATACGTATTAAACTTTGCAAGGTAGTTTCGATATTATCTTCTGCTTAAAATGTCTCTAGATAAGTCTGCTTGCAACACTTTAAGAGATTTCGTGTTAAGTTTATAGTTAAGTGAATGAATGACCTTTAGCTTTGATATACACTTAACAAATAGATAAACTTAACAGTTAGTAAGAATAAGAAATCACTCGCATCTAAGTAGAGCAGTGCATTATATTTGGCGGTCGAGTTGCGCAAGCGCACATATTGTTATTTTGACCACGACTTATTACTATTGTTGTAACTTTGTGCGTGTGTCTATAGTTCAATAGATGAAGTTAATGTGGCTTATTAAAGTGTACAATACTAGGTTTTTGTTGTGGGTTCACTCGCGTCTCAAGGATTACTTGAAACATGTTGGTACTCTTTCAATGTTTTTATTGTATTTTCTGTAGTTTATTTCTTATTAGTCTGAAATCTATCTAAACGAATTCTGTTCTATTACTTCCTGTGTCCCGAAGGACCGTGTCTACAGGCACCTAGATAAAGCCTTGGTCCTTGCTTAGCTCAGGCCCTAAACTGTCTTTGTACCAAAACCATCTAAATCGGTTCTATGTTTTTTTTATTTTAAAACCTGACAGACAGACAGACTTATACTTGCGAATTAAAGTTTCTAGGCGTATTGTTTTATTCAAATTCTAAAAGCAACATTAAAAGTTACTCAAATACTATTGACCATACGTACTTCAGATTAAGAACTACTTCCTTGTTTAACCCACTTTACCATTAAAATACTGACCCAAATTAGCTGTTTCTAAGTGTAACAAATATGATTTTCACAAAAAGCTGAACAGTTAACATTTAGTAAAGAGTACAAGCGGTCATTAATGTAGGGCACTTTATTTTGACGGCCGGTTACGCAATGAGCAATAGTCACGACTCATATTGTTGGCACTTAAGTGTAATATTTAATATTTCCTACAATACTCGCTTTTGTTGATGTTATTGACATAATTGGGTGATTATTTTTTTTTGGTCTGACTGTTTTTTGGGTGCTGTAGAAATTCTGTCCAAGTACTTACAAAAAATGCTATTTTCCCTTGAAAATTGATAGCTGTCAACTTTAGAAAGAAATCGATATACCTACGTAAATATTTTTTGTCATCTTGACCAAAGAAATCGGCTAGATTTTTTTTCGTGAAAATTAATTTAAATATGAAAGGACATGTAAACATATTTTATATGTATAAAATGACCCACTTTTTTCGGTACGTGGTTGTTTTTTTTTTGATAGTTACATGATAAGTCACCGTAAACTATATATTTTTTAACTGCCTTCCCAAAAAGGAGGAGTTGGTCCGAAGTTGGTTTCTTTTTTCTACAAATATCCACAACATTCTACTTCAAAACATAACAAAGGCTTTTCATTACTCACCGATGACAAACACCATACGCAAGAAACAGCCTTACAAACAGGAGAATTCCATTTAAAACACTCAAACACTCCATTTCCCGTAAAAGGTTAATGAAATTACCATAACAAAAAAAAACACCATGTAAAAAGCCCCGATCCCCATATTTCGTTATTTACACCTGATTAATAAGAAATGTATGGGTTACAGGCGCCACCATGGTGCCACCCCCTCCCCCAAAACCCCCCACAAATGCGAGTTTTCAGTCCCATGACTCACTAATACGGATTTTCCAACCAACCCACTTCGGACAAAACGTCATAACTCCACAGAAATGCCATGCCATTCTCAACCGTAACGCTTTCGAGATAAAACTTCACTTTTTCTCAGTACATCCAGACTTTTTAAGGTTGAGTTTTCAGTGGCTAGTTCTTTCAGTTCATTCATAGTGCGTGCATGGGTGGTCGTTATTTTAGTTCTAGATAATAGTAGGTAATAGTAATTGTGATAATTAGGGTTATGTGGGTGTGATGTGCCGGTTTTTAATATTTTCTGGTTTGTTCAGTTACGTCTTGAAGAATAAACCTGTAACTACGGTTAAAAGTAAGTGGCTGAAAATCTTTGCTTGCAAAAGAGAATCTGAATTATCTAAACATAAAAAAGCACGTGAATGCATTTTCGAAAACGTGAGAGTAATCAGTCGTCACATTTCTTTACATTAATGGTTTTGAGTTTAAAAAATTTTAAGATTGAAAAGGTTAGAAATGAAATGCACATTTTTGCATTGCATTAAAATTTGAATCATCAACCCCTGTCCTTATCCCAATTTCATTTGAGGTCCGTTCGGTGCAGCGTGTTTTCATCTTCGATACTCTTCTGTCTGCCGTCATCTCACAAGTAACATTCTTTGCACTAATTGATCAAATAATATAGGTATAGTTAAACGACATACTTACATAGGTACTCTTACATACTTTTAAGTTCCTTACAAACCAATTTTGCATAAACACTGAAATTAATAATTATCTTAAGCCTTCTTTTAATCCTCCATAAAAAAATAAATACTCAACGAAGCACAACCTTTAACTGATTTCCCAACACATATAATTATAAATATTATTCCACGTCACCACTCAAATATTTTCCTACCATTGTGTATACATACATACATATATATATAGAAAACAAAAGAGAAATGCTTACTTACATGAATAACTAATGTAATTCATACGAATGTTTGATATGCCTGTCAATACAATGGCGGCCATTGATTTTCCATTAGCTCGAAACATGCGTCATAACTGATAATGTTGGCTTTTAGGCTTTAATGTACCGATGCTTGTAGTAACTGTATGTATTTAAAATATTTTGAAGTATTACAAACATTATTGGGACGTAGCCCTTTCCTTTATTTTTTACGCTATAAATAATCTTAAGCTGTCATCCTAAAGTTATTGATCGCAACCCACAAACATGAACTAGACTTTGTTTTTGTCTTGGATTCTTTGTTCCTAATTTTAAACTCAGCCCAAGAGAATTGAAAACATAATTTAGACCAGTGCTTACAAATCTATTTTGAGGTCGGCTTCCAGTCTAACGGGGTGTAGCTAGTTAGGTACCAGTGTTTAAAAAGAGCGACTGCTTACCTGATCTCCTCAACCCGGATACCCCTTGGTACGACTGGTTATCATACCGTCTGGCTTCTACCCGTAACAACTACCAAAGAAGTACGAATGACTATGCCTTCCGCAACACAGAAAAAATTGTGACGACAAGATGGTCAACCATCCACGGACCTGTCACGCCAAGCGTAAAAGCTGCCCTAGAACAATCGCCCTATTTTACCAAAAAATCAAAGGATAGTTACCCTTGTTGACCTCTGTACCTAACTGCATAGTCCTGCACAGTCCTGCATGCCTGTTCGTAACAGCCTTTTTATCGCCTCACTGCTGGGCTGCAGCCCCCTCTCAAATAGAGAAGGTTACATGCCTGTACTTAAGTACTTTCAAAGGATAATCGCCTTTATTGACCTTTGTACCTAGCTGTGCATATGCACAGTCCTGCACTTGAGTGCACATGTATGTAGAACGCTTGCAGTGCGCAGCAGAGCGTCACGTTTGCGTCAACAATGTTGCATCAATGTAGGTAGCACTTATTTTGTACTGTGGGTGCTATTTTTCATGTACTTTGTTTCTAAGGATTTGTAGAACAGGTTTTTTAGCACTTTAGCTAGCTTAAAATGATCGTAGGAGGATATAATTTTGGTTCTTCAAAAGCAACAATATTTTCTAGAATTCGTTTTTCTAGCTTCCCTTTCTTTTATTAGTTTTCTCTAAGTGTCTAATGTAAAGAATCAAATTCGTTATCGCAAAGTTATTTGGCAGTATATGTACAAAATAAAATGGCTGCTGTAATCTTAAACGCAGAAAGAGTTTCCAAAAAAAAAAACTGTTCTCTGATTTCTGAGCCAAATGAAAATAAAGAGATATGGAATGGAAAGCGTTTTTCCGAGAAAAAGAAATAATTACAGCAACGTGTAATTAAATCAAATAAGGTATCATTTTTCAAGCATACGCGAGTTAGTAATTCTGGCAAGGATAGAAAGGTCAAGAGTTCACGAAAAATCTCAAACGCTCAATAAAATAGTGCCGACATCATGCGCTTATAAATCAAAATAAACTTGCTTATATTACAAACCTTTTTACTTTAAAATGTTCATGTAAAACAATCAATCCTTTGGGCAATAAAAATCCTATTTTCCTTCAATAGCATGTTTCTGTTCAATAAAACTGTACCGTGTGTACTCGGACTAACAGGGGCGGCCCCCACCGTTCAGTCTGTGACCGGCCGTATGCGAGGCTGAACGCGTTGCGCCTTTGCCGCGAAAGTGAACAGTGGAGTGCGTTTAAAAAAAGAATCGTAGTGACATATTGATTTTTTCTAAAAAGGTTCTTGGCGGGAATTTTTAAATGAAGAATTTTATCGGTAAAATTAATGAGGTTTTATTTAAAATGGCTGTTTTAAATAGTAATGTGTGATGGCGTGTGGGATGAGATTTATTAGGACAGGAGCTCGAAGGAAATTTGTTTTTCATGCAGTTAATTCTACTCGAGAGTTTAATAACGTTCAATACTATGCAAATAGGGTTTTTTATGTCTCTAGTGTTGTGAATGCGTGTTTAAAAATCGATTTTTACATCGATATTTTTTTAACAAAAATATTTTTGTTTTTAATAATTCTTACCTTGTTTTTTGAGTTAATGATTATTTCAATAGTTAATAAGGTTTTAATTGATGCGTAATAGATGAGTTGCGTCTCCTTGAGCGAATAGTTTTTGTTATGTTCATTGTTTGGCTTAATTATAGGTTTCGGTTATTATGTTCGTCTTATTATGCAATCAATGCCAAACTGACGCCGACGCTTTTCAAATTAATTATTAATAACTGGTTGCCCATCCATTTTTGGATACTTACATTATCTATGGGCACAACTAGAGACTGAAACATACCTATTTACATTATATTCCTGACTATACGGGGTTTCTGGTTTTCAGTCCAAATTAACAACAGCTGAATAAATCTATAAAAAAAACAGGTGCAGTATAAAATTAGGTAGGTATCTCAGAGGAGGTACCTCTCTCGGAGGTATCTCTCTAGTAGGTGTGTCAGAAATACTGACTATATCAAATCAATTCTACATCAATTTTTATCATTTTTTTCATAGCAAGCTTGATATAAAGTCAGTATCAAAAATACGGGTCGTGTCAAAACAATAAAAAAAAATACAAGTTTGTGTTACTTAGCAACTGAATCAAGGTAATTTGCTGCACTTTTTTTAATTGTATGCAAGTAGGGCACAGTCTTTTTTTTTGTTTTTATGTTTCAGTAGATGTAGATGACCGTCATAAATATTTTTTTTTGTTTATTTAGAAAACGTGAGCGAGATTATTAAAAAACGATTGACTGCATAAAAAATATTTAGATTTAAGTACTTACTGCTCTTCACTTTAACACATTTTATGCATTGCGGCCACAATTTTGGTTAATGAAATGGAATATCTATCAATCGATTAAAAAAAACATAACGAAAATAAGAATTTCCCTTACAAACAAAAATAATACCATTAAATAAACTATAATTAAGCGATACAAAATACTAACATAGTGCAATGAATATTATGTCCCCTTTTTGCTATACCATACAATATCGTTCCTCCATTATAAACAGACTATGTACCTACGTAGCTAATAAAAATATTAAAACTATTTTGTTGACATTACAAAAGTAACAGTTAAGGCTAATTTACGACTGGTACATATGAATATAACATTGTACCAGTGGACGGTGATTGTCCAACCATGACCGTGAGCATAGACCATTTATAATCGTACTTTTTTCATTTGTTTTTTGAATGCAAGCGACTTTATTTTTTGGTAACTGGGTTGAGGAGGTCAGATAGACAGTCGCTCTATGTAAAACACTGGTACTCAGATGCAAACGGTTGGACGGGAACGCGACCCCAATACAGTTGGGAAAAGGGTAGCAGATGATTTAATAATGATAAACATATAGGCCTATGTTCAGCAGTGGACGTCCTATGGCTGAGATGATGATGATGATGATGATGATATAGGTCCAAATCTCCTTTTGTACCAAAACTACTGAACCGATTTAAATTATATTCGGGACATAGATAACTTATCCAGATGAAAAAGTAGTTCCTTCGGACCGCGAGAGGACCTACAGGAAACCGCTACTTAGTCAATAATAAAAGTAACCTTCTTTTAGTATCTTTATAGTTAAAAATAATATTGTTTAGTTTACATAATACGCGTAGGTGCCACCTAAACCTAGCGGGTCCCGTAGTAAATCTGGTCAATTAATTAGGGTTAATCCGGGATTAAACTAAGATTAAGAGGGCTCGTTGTTTTACCCGCTGTTAGGGTTAAACTCGATCTATTTTCATTTTGGTTTTAACATATTTTGTGTAGTTTAATTTATTTTTATTGTCATTAAAAGTAATGTTAACTTTTCTAGTTTTTTTTGAGAATAATAATTTTATTTTTAAAGTGACGTAACAGAATGAAATTACATGTTTTGGCTTTCATGTAAAAAGTGAAACTAAATTGAAATTCAATAACAGTTATTTTCTCTTTACATTTTTCATCATTGCGATGTCAGTTCATTGCATAAGTTTACAAAACTTCCTACAATGTGCATAAATTGTCCACTTATTCTTAATACTTTAGACTTACTTACCAACAAACGCCTGTTTGATTTTTGGCTTCAATCCTATATAAGTTTATATTAATATTTTCTACAATCCTATACTTATATTAATAAGTTTTACCACACTTTATGTGTCCTTATCATTCACAATTTTTTCCAACCCCGACGTGTCCCAAATCGCTCTACATTAAATTTAATGTACTAGCAACCCCAACAATACAACGTAATACAAAACAATTTCCTTTCTTACCAAAATGACCCAAAACATTCAAAGACTTACTTAACCTACATACAAAAGGGAGGTATGATTGATCACATGTTAGGAAATGGGTGGTTCATGATGGATCGGCTCCGACCTGGATTCTGGCAGTGCGTTGACCTCAAATGTGACTTTTATTGAGCTGATGATGCACGCAATGTGCTTTTGTTTAGTTTGGGGTAGTCAGAAAGCGTGTAGTTTTTAGTGTCCCGTACCTTAAGAGTAAAATAGGACCGTACTTTCAAGACTTTGCTGTCTCTCTGTTGCGAGGCTGTATCTCATACCTACCTTGACATTTGAAATTTTCTGTTGTCTCCACAACAACAAACACTGAAAACTAGAGTAAAATAATACTTTAGGGGGCTCCCACAAAACAAACGTATTTTTTGCACGTTTTATATATTTAAAGGGCACATACCCCTTCGTATCTTATTTATATGGACATGAATTCAATATTTTGCAACCTTATACTGCCCACTGCAGGGCACAGGCTCCTTCTCATATAGAGAAGCAATGAGCGCTAATCACCACGCTTGCTCAAAGCGGATTGCCGATTTCAGACTTTCAGTTCAACTTTAAACGTAAATTCTCAATTTGTTAGTTACGCATAGGTCTGATACATACCTACACCAAAAAATAAGATAATTTAAAATACCTACTCTTTGTGTAGCGTTATTTTATCTAAATAACAAGCTTTCTTCATCAAATAACAAGTTTCTTGGTAACCATAGTTGACGATCTACTTAAGTCTGGAACATGGATTGTGCCATAAACCGCGGTAAATGGGACAGGCGGGTCGTTGACCTCGGAAACATGTGACTCAGCACTTTTTATAGTACTTGTTTGTACTATATCAATTTGGGAAATAGAGATGAAATTCTTTCATGATTTTTTTGTGATTTTCATAGTAAATTTTTTGCTATAGTTATTTTATCGTGGTTCCACACGCATCCAGTGGGAACTACTTCCAGTATGGCGATAAAATATAGCCTATGTTATGCGGGTGTAGTGTAGCTGTCCTATTGTGAAATAATTTTTCAAATCGGTTCATTAGTTTCGGAGCTTTCCGGGTACAAATAAACAAAAATTCCCTCTTAATAATACTAGTATAGATTGCTATCATTTAGATATTTTAGTACAGTTCTATATTTTAGTGGCAGTAGTTCCCACGGGACGCGAGTAGAACCTCGAAAATTCGGCTAGTTACTGATAAAAAACACCTAGAAAAGAAATAAAACTAACTAAATTACAAGGTCATTTAAATCAGAAAGTTGCATATTTTTATTAATTAAATCTGTAGCAACATTCCATCTTCAATATAATTTATGTAAATCCATGATAATTCATAAACATAACATATTAGCTGCTCTTACCTAATAAAATATAAAATTATTATTTAAATTATACAATTTAAATGATAAGTGTGAAAGTTTATAACTCAATTATTTAAGAATTTGTGATTTTGGGGTTTTGATATTAACGTATTCACATTTATGGTAATTTTTTTGCTCCTCTATATCAATACAAATCGTCAGCTTTAGTTAGAAGAAATCGCAATAAGTAACTAATCTTCATACCTACTGTTTTTGTTATTTTCCTACTCCTAAACTGCTTGGCCGATTTTGGTGTAATAAGTACCTAGCAGCAACTCCTAGTATCGCTATTAATGTCACTTTTTTTGCCGTCATTTCATTAGTTCCTAATTTATTTTGACCAGATAGAAATACTGTGATAGAAATTTTTATAACATAGATTAGATACATACTAATTGGTCAATTATAGAGTCGAAATTGAATCTATGAAATGAAGCGCTTAAATATATTACAAATTAAAAATCCATTCACAGTAGGCATTAGGAAATCGTGTATTTTTCACTGTATCAATAAATAAATTCGTGCTAAAACCGACGGGAGATAAATATAGCCAGACTTTTTATAGTCTATCATAAAAAGTCGTTTATGTGTTAGCACGAAACATCCGTAACTACGATATCTATAGGATCTAGAAATCTACACTTATAACTTGCTAGCTTTAGCCGTAAAAATAGATCTAAAAGTTAAATGGGTTTTTGAAGTTGCAATCATGTTCTTCAAACTGTTTTAAACATTAACAGCTTTACTACAAACATTTAAACATCTGCTGAATACTTGTCTAAAAAAATGTGGCTGAAAAACGGACCTTATTTCAACTTCATAATCTGTCATTTTTTTTGACAAGTGGTCAACAGATGTTTAAGTTTTTGTAGTAAGGCTATAAAAGAACAGACAATTTTATATTTGGTAAAACAACAGTAATTTAAGCGATATAATGATCAGAACTGCTACTCCGCGCACCTGGATAATAATCCAATCTCTATGAATATGGCTATCAATCTGACATACAGACAGGTATTTTTCAAAAAAGTCCCACAATTCCTGAAAAGAAATAAAAACTCATCTTTAACATTATTTCTAAAAATCGAAAATGTAATTTTGACATCAAAGGTCGAAGATTTTTATCAACATCATGGCATTTATAAAACTTGCAACTGTTTAATTTATTAATGATATGCAAAATCATTCACTGTAGGTCAAGGTGAACTTCTGTATCAAAATTCAGTACTTTAAAGCTATAGAATAAAGTATGTCTATCAGCTGTCTAGATTCATTTTGATTGAAAATGATTCATTACTAGACTCTCCCTAGACTCTAGCTAGATGGTCCTAATTGCGCAATTTTCAATGTTCACAGTACATAATTTTTTTAATTGCACAACATGTTAACACTAGCCAGAGTTCGGTTATATCGCGTTTCCAAGAGAATTCTTCAAAAGTCCGGGATAAAAACTATCCTATGTTCTTTCTCAATTTTAACTCTATTTCTGTACCAAATTAGATAAAAGTCAGTTCAGTGGTTTAGACAGACAGACAGAGTTACTTTCGCATTTATAATATTAGTAGGGATTGCTCAATTATAAATATCAAAAGGTTGTAAATAAAGATGAAGAAGTTCTAGATAGCCTACCTATAGAGGTTTTGGATTCGATTTCGGGAATCTTAGAAATAGAAGATTATTCTATGTTTACGTGAATTTTCTGTGTGTGATGTTTACCTAGTATACCTACTGGTTTTGGGTTTTTTTCGCTGCTACTTACCTGTTTTTTTTTTAAGTATTCTATATAAATTGTTATTAAACAGGTTTCAGACCCGCACACTTGATATAAAGAGTTTTTCGTCCGTACAATATTAAAATAGACATCAAAACAAGCCGAAAGAAGCCCCGAAATGACTCATATTGTGACTCATACCTATCTTCATATTTTCATTGTCAAACCGATGCTTAATAACTTTATTAATTAACTTATTAAACTGTCGATATTTTATTAAGGAAGTGATTTAATGTTGTCCAAAGTTAAATTGAATTTTGATAAAATTGATGGGAAAACCTTAACTTGATATCTTCATTGATTAAATTCATTACCCCTACTAATATTATAAATGCCAAAAGTAACTCTGTCTGTCTGTCAGTTACGCTTTCTCGTCTAAACCACTGAACTGATTTTAATAAAATTTGGTACAGATATAGAGTTGATCTTGAGAAAGAACATAGGATAGTTGTTATCCCGGACTTCTGAAGAGTTCTCTTGAAAACGCGATATAGGTAACCAAACTTGACGCGTGCGAAGCCGTAGGAGGAAGGTAGTTTTTTTATATACCTACAACTAGAAACATTTTGTATATTTCTTACAAGAAAAAATAGAACATTTTAATGACCTTTTTGCAAAGTTTTTTCGTAATAAAAGAGTACATTTATAAATTGTTTCAACAAAAGAATCTGTAGATACGGTTTCTTTACAAGAACGTTGAGTTTTCCCTTGCTTGTTAGTAAAGCCTGAAATAATTTTCTATTTCCTTTTAAACCGATTATATTCACGTTGAATGCAAGGTAACGTAATAATAGCTATGATTTTGAGGTTAGTGTAAAATCATGGAAAAAATTATATTTAAAAAATACATGTGATATAAAAAAAAAAAAAAAACAGAAATATTTGTCTGTTTTAACACAGTTCAAATATGAATCTACATAAAAGTAGGAGTAAGGATTTTCTCTTTTTATAGGTTAAAGTTTGGTGCAATGTAGTAGGTAGGTACCTATATATTTGTACTTGCATCTCAGCTTAGGTATTTTAATTGCATACAAAATGTCGCCCAACTTCTGTGTTAATATTTTTTTGCACTCGAATGTACAGAACCTTCCCAACAAACAAAAAATCCTCTCATAGTGGTTAAAAATGCCAAAAATAAATTTCTTATAAAAGCCGTATTAACGCTAATAAGGGTGCGTTTGGGCACAAATTACAAGAACAATAACCTCAAACCCCCCTTGTATTTGCTTTATTGTCAGCTTCTTTTTCTTATATGTACTTTATTATAGCAAGCGATAAGGGAGTCAAACTAATAAAAGCAAAAGGATTTGCTCTTAAAAAGCCAACCAACCTTATACATGTTTTATAATGGCGAGCAACAAGGGAGTAAAACTTATAGCGGCAAGACAAATTCTATTTTAAAGCTATTCGCCTAAAAATCAGTGTTTGAGATTCTGCAACAAGTGTTTTGTTGAGTGATTTTTCACAGTTTGGCAGCGTAAACGAGTATTTTAAAGAAAACAAGAGCCATGATTAATTTCATTTATTTTTTTTAGTGTACCTGAATCCGAGAGTATATTGTGCTTGTTTATTGAGAAAACTGTGTGGGAATTCAAACGTATGATAAAATGTGGTACAAAAAGTGTAATTATATCAACGCGCCCTTGAATTTCAGTAGTTTTGACGTATAAATGTGAATAATTATTAAGGCATGTTTTGTATAACGCTTTTACAAGGGTAATATCATTCTCACAACGTCTATTAGAAATCTATAAGATTATAAGCTCTGTAATGGCAACATTTATTCCATCTGCTATCGCCATTTTATCTACCGTTAGGGTTCCTTTCATCATTCCGTAGCTGTATCTATTAATATTAGCTATATTACATTTTAGGTATTATCACAATGGTCGTATTTACGGAGAAGATCTCACGTCCAAAACAAGAGATGGCCATGGAATTTGACACATTTTATCGTACGAAGAAAATGTTTTCATTGCAAATAAGTATCAGACTTTGTCAAACATACCCCTTCACACTTTGTGATTGGTCGTGAAAAAATAGAAGTTTTGCTACTATTCACTTTCTTATTTTGGTCAAAATTGTAAAGAGTATTTGATTTATGATCTTTATTGAAAATGAATGTGAATATTGTAATCCATAATTTTATTACACATTTCTCAATAGTAATAAAAAATAAGGCTAATTAAGGCAGCATAGGCTAATTAAATTAATTAATTAATAAAAAAAGTATATAAATAGATATTTTAATAAATAGATTGTAATATTTTTAATAGATCTCACTCAAAGCCATTGTGAAATATTATTTTTTACTGCCCAGTTTTTGACATCACCACCGATATCCATCTTATTCAACTCAAATTTATTTGAAAATGTATGTCTTCTTCACTACCACTACCGTTATATTCTTCTTGACTCATTTCCTTAACTTCATTGTCATCTTCCATAAAATCATTGACGGAACCCTCAAGTTATTTGTTGGTATCGGGTTTATGACTATAAGTATAAGTATTTAATGACTGACTATGTAAGTGATTATGGATTGCGTTCATTCTTGTAAAGACCATATAAAATGCAGAATATTGTTTGTTGGGTAGACATCTTATGAAATGCTCCTATGAGTTTAAAAGTATCATAGTTAGCTTATGTATTTCTATTATAAGAACAGTTAGCCAAATGAAAAGCTTTTATAGGGTTTTGAATATTATAAGGCTTAAAAGCATTGTAAATGCGCTTATGAGAATAACACATTTTCAATCCTTATTATAATCATGTAATTTGGACTTGTTGTGGTTAACCCAACCAAATTATAAGAGTAAAGGTAATATTAGCCAAATCTTCTTATATTGTGCCATAATAAGGAACATTGACATAATGAAAGCGATTTTAAAGCAACTATAAGAAATTAGACCTTAAACATATAATTTTATAAGAGTAGTTTGTTTGTTGGGTTATCTATATAAAAAAATATTAGCCTGTTTGTACGTTTAAAAATAAACAAACCGTATGGCTACTGACCCGTGCATCAAAACATTGTAGTATGTTGTCAAAATATCAACAGAATTGACCTTTTTACATGTTTTGACAGGTTACCTGACAAAATGTAGCGTCGTAATAAGTGTGGGATTGAAGACATTTCACCGAAATACATGGAAATGCGATCTAAAGATAAATATAACTTGGGTACTTTATAAGTATTTAGGTAGTTCGTAATATTTTAGCGCTTCGTGGAATATTTGTATAAAGATCATTCGCATTTACAGTAGATACTGTTTATGTAAACTACTTCACAATATAAACTATTAGGTACCTGATGCAAATAAAAATAATAACAAAAAAAAACAAGGAATATGCCTAGAGTCATGAAATGTCAAATGAGTCAATTTGCATATTATGAACCATCTTAAAAAAATATTATCTGAAATTGAAAATTAATTTGTATTTTGAAAAAAGGCATGAAATTATTCATCACACTACATACTTATTACAAGTAAGCCAGCTTTAATTTCCATTCTATAATTTTAATATTTACAATTATGTCCCTTAATTGCATGTCAGTCAGAAACCTCAGACTCCAATCAAATTAATATAATAGATACAAAAATAACAAAGGACGTACTATTTGAAACCATTTAAAGGCCAAAGTTTGCGGGCAAACCAAGGTGACTTGGTATTACCTATCTAAAACTGAGACATCGGGTTTTTTTCATTTATAGATATCTTTTAGGCAATATTAGTATTCGGTCAGGTTTAAATTGTTTGTCTAATGTGAAGGGTAAAGCAATTTAGAATTCAAAACCTAAATTTTATTTTAGGATTTTCCATCGGTCTGCTTTTTTTGGATGGATCTGTAGATATACTTTATAGAAAGTCGATGCCATGAAGATCTGAGCTTAGGCTACATTTGTCAACTAGAATTAAACCTATTTATACGTTCATAAGTGCTTGTAAAGGACTAAATGAAACAAATGATTTGGCTTTGTACTATATTTCCGTTTCTGGGTAAAAAGTAGGTATCTGTCCTCACTCAATTGGCTTTTTTTTATTGTAAAAATATGAACCTAATGTAAATGTATTGTCTAATGTAAATAAAATATCTATGTAAATAAAAAGGAACTTAGAAAAGTTATCAGTATTGGCTCTCAATCACGCAAATAACTTTTCAAATCGGAAAAGTCTTTCAAAACGAATACTTAAACTTTTCAGCTTCATAAATGTTTTATCGATAAACAAATAGAACGCGTATTAATTAAATACAAGTAAGTTTATTTGATGAGACTACAATACAAACTTTTGCCATTAAATTACGATTGAATTCAATACAAAGTTATAGTTTATTAACAGCGTAACTTTGATATTCCATTGTATTTAATTAAAGTTTGACTTTCAGTAATATTCAGTTTGAATAGTTAGGTTAAAACAAACAAGTAATATTAATATGCCTATCACAGTCTCAGTTACATAGAGTTACATCGTTTAACTATAAACGGACCATTTTTTACCGACTTCCCAAAAAGAAGGTACTCAATTCGTCGAAATCTTTGTTTTTATGTATTTTCACTTATAAGGTACTCTAAGACGCGTGTACTGATTTGCTAAATTCGTTTTTTTGTCTGATAGGGTTATAGGTAGCTTTTATCATCGTCTACTTTCTTAATGTTTATTAAACTAAGCAAAAAATACATAATTTCCCGTTTCCCGCGGTTTCACCCGTCCCCCGTGGGACCGACTTCCCGTACCCGGGTAAAACCAAAATATCCTTTGTTACTCAGGAACAGTGTAGCTACCCAACAGTGAAATATTTTTTTCAACCGGTTCAGTAGTTGAGTGTGTAGGGTGAAAACAAACAAGTTAGTGCATAGATGATGCAAAGATATTAATCAAGCATTTAAGTTACTCTATACTTATTCTAAAGTTTTATTCAAGTTCTCTAGAGAGCTTAGTACCTATAAATTAAAAAACCAATACCACTTCATTTTAGTACATACCTAGCTTTAATAGGTGTTAATACACACTTCTAATTGCCAAACGAATTCTGTTAAGGCACCTAATTAAAAGGGAATTACTTGCATTAATCACATTTAGTTAATTAAGAAAAATCATGCGTTAGACAAAAGTAAAGGTTGTTCGAGACTGCGTAGAATGAAACACTTTCGTCGGTAATTAGTCTGAGCTGGTAATTAGTTCTCAGGCACTAATTTCATTGTTCTTAAATGTACTGTTATGTCTGTTAATTCTATGAGGTATAGAAAGCCCCTTCTTAATAGAAATAGGTATCCTAAGTTCTTCTTAAGGATCATTTCAGACCTCAATAAAAGATTTAGTCAAATTAGGCTGCAAACATTTGAAGGTCAAGTTTACAAAAGACAGTCCCCAAAAATGCCCGCTTTTCACCATTTCCTATGTGATTTTGCTGGGAAGAAGAAGTGGTGCAACAAACTCCCCAGCAACACAATTCTGTCTGTTTAGTTCGAAGAACCGGTCCTATACAAAATTAATACAAGTAGATAGTATAAATTCAATTAAATATTTTACCATATTTTCTAGCACACAACCTATACTTATTACTTAATCTAGTTAATAAAGCTAGCTTCTTTCATATTTTAGGTAATTTCTAGGTAAATATGTTTATGTCTACGAATTTAGTGCACCAAAATTATAATTGTGAACGGAACTTTTGCAATTGTTTTTTTTTTTTATAAACTGTGTGAATTTTTGTGTGTTAAGTGAAAACGTGGGAAATGTTGGATGATGTAAGCCATCGCAATATACGATGTTTTTTTTTATAATTACATGGGCTATAAAAATAAAATGAAGCTTCCGAGAATCCCGATATTAAAGTCCGAAAGTATTTAAAATTTACAACACTCGCTGTTTTCCTTCAGTTTTATCCGCTTCCCGGTCGGATCGGTTCAGTAGTTGCGGAGCTTTTAAAGTACAAACAAACTAAAAAATGTTTTATATTAGTGTACAAAAATAACCTAAAATACCATTACATTATTTATTTACTATATTTAGAACGTCAAAACCACCACAAAATACCATCATTAACTACAGTACATTACATTGATATTTTCCATTTAAAAATAACCAACTAATATGTCGATGAAATGTTACAGATATGACTTTGCGTCAAAGAAAATGACAACGAACAATATTCCGAAGTAATTACGTCACTAAACGTCTGTTCTTTTATGTTACTTTAACATGTTTTTCTTATGTTGCGTCGGCGTTCGACTACGTAGGTTATTGAAAAGGTTACTAATACCTACGTATTTTCCATTTTAAAATATCTGTGAACTGTGAAAGGGTTTTTATGTAATTTTTTTCTTGACAAAACTTTTACTACGTATTGTGTAATGTCAGAACCTACTTAAACTTAAAGAAATATTTAGTAACTTATTCACGTTGAAACCTAATTTATTCTTTCTTAGGTATCCTACGCCGTTACATACTAAAAACTTGTGCAAACATCTCAATATGTAAACCTCGTAATTTTACTTAAATTCTACAAGAGTAAAATTACGTGTAATTTACTCTTGTCTCGTAAATTTACGTCATAATTTATCCTGTGTTTTTGCAGCTTAACTCTCACTGGTGTACTGAGTACGAATACAGAATAGTGATGGATCGAAAGTGAAAGAAAGTCAGTGATGTGTCCGTTTGTCTGTTACAAGTGAATTAGGAACCATGGGACTTCATAAACGGGGAAGTGAGTATACCTACATTTGTTTTTGTGCACTTTTTGAGGGTTCCGTACCCAAAGGGTAAAACGGGACCCTATTGTTTTCGTTCCTCTGTCCGTCCGTCCGTCCATCTGTCACCAGGCTGTATCTCGTGAACTTATATTTAGAGAGCTGAAATTTTCACAGATGATGTATGTTTGTTGCCGCTATAACAACAAATAGTGAAAACTAGAATTAAAAACTAGGTTAAATGTTGTGTTCGTTTTATAAATAATGGTACGGAACCCTTCGTGCGAGAATCCGTTTTTATTAATGAAAAAAATGGCTTATATGTTCTGAGAAGAGATCTTTGGCCAGCAGTGGAGCAGTGGGACAGTACCAATAAAAAAGACTGCTTTTTAAGGTGTCTAGACGCCGTTTTCTATGAAGTTCTTCAACGCCATAATAAAATGCATTGTTCCCGACTTAACAATTGCTTTAGCAAAATATTCTGCAAGATGCCAAATAAAAATGTTCACTGGCCATATTTTCTCAATTTTCACCTTTCTAAGGTAATTTGAACATACTCGTACGAGTGTGTAAATATAATCTATGGCCTATAAGTAAGTAAATAGTCAGTTTTCAAATACAATGTAAGACGAAAGTGTTACTTCAGCTTTCAAGACGTTCATATTGATCTTTTCTATCTAGAAAGTGTTAAGTATTACAAGTTAGCGTAATATTTATTCTGTTATGTCAGTGTCAACTGTCTATATATAGGGTTATTTACATTGTGTGTAGATTTAGTACAAGCGTGGAGGTTAGAAGTTACGATTATGTTTATTTTAGTTTGTACTGTTTTTTATTTCCGACTTCAAAAAAGGAGCTTCTCTGTTTGACCTGTACGGTCTTTGCGATAATCTCACGTTTGGCTGAACCGATTTTGATGCGATTTTCAGCATCGTATTTTTCAGACTTAGGAAAATGTTTTAGGCATAATATTGAAGTTGATTTTGTGATGTATTTTGTTAGATATAAATAATATTTGTAAAAAATTGCAAGGTTTTTTGATCAATAACTTGTTGTTTTTTTTATTATTTATATAATAGATATTTTACAATAGTCGGATTTTTTTATTATGTAGGTAGTATGTAAGTAGACCGATTTTTAACACGCTTATTTTTTTTTAGTAGGTACAATATGTATCATATGGGATCGAAAAACGATTTATAAATTGCTTAATTAAAAATAAACGAACGAACAACACTAAAATAGATTTAACTTAATGAAAAAGTAAATTGAAATCTCTCGGGTAAGTTAAATAAATTCTACGCACTTTCAGCTAGATTAGAACCTTAATCCCAGTGCTGGACATAGATCTATTTAATTGAATATATTGTTTTTTCAAATATAAAAGTAAGAAATAAAATTATAATGTTTTTTTTTCATTAAAAAAAATCACAATGGACTATCACGTATTTCCACAGTAGGTACCTAAATAAACCTAATACAGATAAAAAATGCGTTCGTCCGTTTGCTTTAAGGAATCTCCAAAACGACTCAGCCAATTTTGGTTCAATTTTCTTTGGTAGTCAAAGAAGCTGATATTATACGAGCCATTATCGCACCATATTTTAGAAAAAAAAACGTGTTTCCCGTGACAATATTGAAAACCCTTGAAAATTTAAATTTCCTATCTCTTCTTCCTAAATCCATCGTTTTGAAACCAAAAATATTCCATTTGGCCTTATCTCATAATTTCACGGAATGATTCACTGAACTGATTCTAAGGCCACAATCAGACTCATTATAAGAGATTGGCTTATTCATACAATATAAAAGCAATTCTGTCTGTGTTTCCTCTTACTCATTATATTGGATTTTATGTATGAGATAAATGTATGAAACGTCATACATTGAACCTTCTTGGACTAGTGGAATTCATATTTTGGTGATACTGACCTACTTATGAGTACCAAGGATTAATAGTATTACGAAAATAATTACATACGAATTTATTAAATAATATAAATAATTAAACAAAATAATGTAATGTTTTTTAAGTGCATGTTAAATCTCAAGTATGTGCATTTGATATTAATTTTGCGTGTCAACGAGTTTATCGTTAAGTTAACAACAAATAAAACTTACTAAGCATGGTTATTGGTAAACCAATTACATAACTTTATTTACTTCGATGACCACAGACAAATTATCGTGTTATTACCTCATTACACTACGCCGATGACAAACAATCTGCTTTCGAAATTCAAATGTAAGTGTCAAAATGACGTTAGCTGTCAATTTTGCCGCGTAATTCTTCAAAATGGCCGCTCGTTGAAACAGATTGGTTTTTAAGAGGTACTTTATGACTTCATGCTCTTTCGCGTTGGCCGATTCATCGAATATTGATAGGTTTTACTCGATTTCTCGATGGTGCTGGAGTACCGATCGATTACGTAGAGTATGGCTTGAAGTTCTCGGTAGGTATCGATTCGAGCCATAAGTGCTTTGTCAATTTGTTTCGGAGATTGAAAATTGAATATATTTTCCGGGTAATATCGGTAGGTAGGAATTAATTTTATTAAAAGGTTTCATGACGTATGGTTTAACCCAATTTTATCAATATATTTATGTACTGTTTTTAACCGCCTTAAAAAAAAGACGTTCTCAGTTTGAATTGTATGTACCTATGCTGCTGTGTTTGAATTGTATGTTGCACTATCATCTCACGTTTAGATGAACCAATTTTGACGAGGTTTTCGGCATGCTATTTGTCAGACATAAATAATGTTTAGGTATATTGATAAAACGTTTTATTTCTTAGTAAAATACAGCTTATATTATTTTCGTAATTGCCTGAATTTTTTAAGTCCTTGCTTCAAAATCCCAATTTATTCCACTACTCAATCAATTTAAATGATCAGCAATTATTTTAATTCACAATTTCGTAGGTTATTACAAAACTTCAGTAATTGGGCTATCATTATCCTATTGAATAAGATGAATAGGCCAAAACCAATTAGATTAAGAACAATTTTATGTTATTTCAAATTGAAACTCTGGAACATTCGATTTAATAGATTTAATAGCGGATTTGAAGTTGATTTGTGTTTCTGTTTGGTGGTCAGTAATTTTCTTATTAAATGTTATTTAGTCAATTATTTCATTAAAATGGATTCAATCTTTTGAGTACTAAGTTTTTTTCTTTATGAATATAAGTCAAGAGCGACCCAATCAGTCTCTAAAGAACTAATTAATCTTTTTCATTCTATTTCAAATATAAATTAAAGGATCTAGACAAAACTTACAACTGCTAAAGTAAATAAAAAATACACTAAGTACAAATACAAAAATATTTTTTACTTAAATGCCCCAAATAATAAAGTAAAGGCATTCATACACTACATAATTCCCAACACATTTTCCCATCGCTGTGACACTATTCATAATAAAAGCCTGTCAGTCAGTACAATTAGATTTTCTTGAAGTTTTAAAAGCGTACACTCTGGCTGTCTCAAGGTCGCCTGAAAATCAATACGGGCCGCCGTCTTCAGGCGAGTATGTGAATTATTTACTCTTTCAATAGTATAGACGATTGATATTTACCAATCATGGGGCGTTTTCGTGTTTGCGAGAATATTATTATGTAGTTTTTTTTTGTGTTGACATAGTCTGCGAAAATTCGGGGTTATTTTCTGTGAGTAGATGATGCTTTTTGCTCTATTTTTTCAAGAAGTTTTAAAGATTAAAGCCTAGCTTATTTTATAAGTCTTGCTGAACACATTTATACACATTTTTTGACGTTATACCTACTCATCAGTTATACTTTCATCAGATGCTTATCGAAACCATTCACATGATAAAAAGACAAAGGATGCTCAATTCCCTTGACATTATATTGATGAATCAATTCTGAAACAGTAGCAAAAATACACCTGTTATGTACCTAATTATCATTTAGAGCTCCAAAGACAAGATACTCCTCCCAATACACTCCAATATTAAGAATTCACTCGTCCAATACTACCACTGCAAACCACTAACCTTTAAACAGGCCAGCCCTGCTGACCCCATCTCTAACCACCGTTATGCACCATGATTCATACAAGTTCAAAGCTCAGGGCTGGTGAGACATTAAATGTCACATTCTTTCACCATAGCTCACCGTAATGGCTGGCTGCACGAACCTTTGTTTGTTCATGAAATGCATTGGTTTGGTAGTTATGAAGAATGCTATGTGTAGGTAATAGGTATTATATTAACTTTGTTATGTATTGAATACAATGTGTATTTTTCGTGATAAATAAATAACTATTATTTATTTAATTCATTTGTTTCAGGCAACTAAGGCCCATAGAAAATACACAACACATGTGTACATCAGACATAACAATATTTATAAACTAATACATAAAATAATATAAACTATCACTACTACACAATTGCACATACATTTACAGGTACAGTTAGTCGTTTTGGTTTATTTTTTTATTTATGATTTCAGTATTTTTGGTTTGAGAAGTTGAACTTTGTGGATGCCGAATGTCATTTATAGTTCTTTGACAGTCGATTCTGGTAATCAGAAGTCAGAAAGTCTGACTATCAATCTAGGCAAAGGGTATCAGGTTGCTCAAATGAGTTGAGGTTGTCTTAAACACAGATTAATTCATACGCTTCAATTAATGTCCAATCCGAACTTCTCAAAATCATATATACTTAATTCTGTTTCCAGGATCTTTTCTATCTTAATGGCATTTTTTGTTAATTATCTTATTTATATAATATATAGCAAAACACGCACAGGTGTGACTAGCTTCTAATATAATTATTTATAATGTCAAAGGTAAATGCACTAAGAGATCAATAAAATACATATCTCTTTATCAATTCTATCTATACGAAAAAACCGATTTGATGAGGCAATTTGCAACTATTTTTATCACTATCATTCTTCAACGACATCAGTTGGACGTCCATGACATTTTAACTACACTGAAATAAACGCCATTTTAAAATGTGACAATAGGAACATTTCAGCAACAATATTGCACAAGAACGTTTAGGTATTTAACCACACCCCTTTTCCCATTCCCATTGCGAAGTCAAAATTCCCATTTCCAGGTCAACAGATCTATTCTGTTCTAGTTTCCCACAGCAAAGGCTTTTCATTCAGGACATCGGTATTATTTGAGAACAACAGTGGTATTACCGAAATGTATCAATTATGCAGTAGCGCCATTGTGCGCCGGAAGCGGGCGCGACCGTTACGTTAGTGGGTGTGCGCCTTTATTTTTGTGGTGTAAGTTATGAGAAATATACCTTTAATTTTAAAATAACTAAGGACTTTCGCCTGGAATGAAAACGACTGAAATACTCGGGAATAGATATTTTTGCAAGTAGCACGTTAATTTGGAAATCAATATGTTTTTCATTAAAACTGATTATCATTTATTGACCTTATCAATCTCGTGAAAAAAATAATGATGCATATTTTATTCAGCAATATATTTGTCAAAACATGAACAAACAAAAATTTAAAATAAAATAAATGACGAACGTTACTAATAAAAACAACACCATAAAAACAATTAAAATAATTTATTAGATACTAACAACTCGACTTCCTACACGGTTTACCGCCCACCCCATACCGAGGGTGTTCAGATCACCATGAAATTCTCTCCAAGCGTAAGTCATAGTGGCACTCATTGGAGACACTTTACATATATTCTGATTTATTTAATTCACCTTAGGGAGGTGAAATTATGTAAAAGAAGCTTCTGTTCTTAATATTAATTGATAATGAATAAGATTTTTTGTCTGTTTGCGCCAAAACTTTCTTTAGGGTTCCGTAGCCAAGGGGTAAAACAGGATCCCATTACGAAGGCTTCGTTGTCCGTCTGTCTCTTGACTGTATCTCATGTACCATGATGAGCTTGACAGCTGAAATCTTCACGGATGATGCATTTCTGTTGCCGCTATAACAACAAATTCTGAAAACTAGGTCCTAATAAGTATTTTAGGTGGTTCGAAACACGTCGCGCGCAAACCCAACTCGCACTTGGCCCGTTTAAAACTTTGTTCCGTTTATTTTATCGTCCAAGAATCAGAAAATAACGTGGAGTGACTTAAGACATAGAAAGCTATAAAATACCAATATAATAGAGAAAACTCAGACCAAAGACAAAATATGAAACACAAATAAAAACAAGCAAATAAATTGCAGTATTTCGCCAACCCACCCCACTCACCCAGTCGATGTCGGCGTCAACGACCCGAAATGTTCTCAATCAAATATTCACTCAATACTTTCCTCAATACTCTTCCTGTATTACGTATTAATATAAAACACGCATCGCGAATCTTTATTTACTTACGTGTAATCGATTTTCACGGTTATATAATTTTAGTGTGGGTGGTTCACTATGTAATAGGTATAACTGCAATATGCAATATTGAGTATAATATGTTTTGTCTTGCCAATTAAATGCTATAAAACAATATTGATTAAAAGCTTTAGCTTTGTTTTTGTTTAGTAAATGCTTTCATGAATAAAAAGAGTCAACAGTATTATAATATAAAAGGCTCTAACGGCGGCGCTAACTTGCCATGGTTTATTTATATTATAGCAAAATTATATTCATAAGGTTCTTTATGAAAACAAAAATATTTATAAAAAATAATAAAAAAAGCGTAGAGTTTTAAATAGGTTTCTTATTGCCATTAGATTAACCAAAGCAAAGTAGCAAATCACCATATTTCACTTAACAAATACAACTTCAAATAATCTAAAAAAACTTTTTCACTTACTTACAACTTGTACCTTGTATTTCTATCTATCCATTTCTAATAACTTGGACCACACACCAATGACCCGATATCCCCATGTAACTATTAGACCATAATGTCCTGTAACATGCAACAAGGGTTATCCTCAATGACTATTAGAACTTGTTCAGGGATAGCTATCCCCCATAACGGGATGTAGCGGGGATAAGCCGGGGATGGGATACTTGCCAAGCGGTGCGTGTTAATGGGATAGATGCGGATTTTAATAGGGTTAGTAAGGATTTTATAGTGTGTTTTGTGCGGCAGACTTTTAGTCGGTTGACTGTTTGTTTGGGCTCATAAATCAGTATGAAGATTGGTAGTACGCACATTACATAGATCAGGTGTTTAGTCGGTATTAGACCGATTGAAAACTTTGATTGGCATCAAGATTTAAAAAAAAAAAAAATTTGCTAATCATCGGGTCAACTGCAGGCTGACTTTTAGTCTGCAGTGTGCTTTTAGTGTGATTGTGGGATTGCAACTAGTGCCATCAAAGTTATTATTACGTTCTGTTTTTGGGATTAAACCTCAGTCTGTTATGACGCTTTAGTAATCCAGTTAGCTGTACGAGAGGTAGATGAATTTCAGCTTTGTAGCGTGGTAGATAATACAGTCACACCACTACACTAGAATTGTATATATATATGCTAGTATCAACATACAGCGTATTTAATTAAACAGCTTTTTTATTTAGTATGGTTCCGTATGTATATGTATACGGAATGCTTACCAGGGGGTATTAGAGTTGAAAAGGTCAGATAGACAGTAGCTACACCTAAAACACTGCTACTCATCTGCATTCGTTCAGACTTCAGAATCCAACCTAGTTCAGAAAAGGCTGAGCAGATGATGTATGTAGGTACGCTTCAGGCCTAGCGCGGCAATTATTCTGTAAATTTCTCTACGTCGACAATCTTAAGGCACAAGACCGTATAAAATTAAAGTACTACAACACTGAAATTACCAAAGTTTACTTTCAGATAACACTCCTCGAACTTTACTAAAGATTCCCGTAACACTCTCGTTACATAAAACGTTTAGTTTCGCTAATAGTTTCCAAGATTCAACTAGGCTAAATAGGTCAGACTTTAACCTAAGTTAGAATCTAGATCGCAAAGGATCAAGGCTTTTGTAGGTCGCTTTTGGAATCAATTTAGGCACCTTAAATGCCTCTTTTAGATAGCTTTGAGGAGCTTTCGTTTTGACTATAAATTTACTTTTAAACGGTATGATAATGGTTTGTGTTTTAAATAAGCGATCGGATTTATTTGTCGTGTGGTTTGTTACAGTTGACTATACTACATATTTTTTGACAATTACTTACGCCACCATAGACCACAATGAAAGTCAGAATGGGATAAACCAAATCAAATGCATTATACATCATATACTTTGTATACTTAATTAATACCTAAATAATTATTAATTACTTGTTGGCCACAACTTAAGATTTCAATTATCATAAAATTTACTATCAAATTATTATAAGCAAAGATTTATATACCTCTTCAGAAAAATAATCTTATTACATTAAGGGTCGATTTTTCGATCGCCAGATAAGTTTTATCCATAGAATATGTTAGACGCTTTGACATTTTTTATATCAAATCGCCATATTTATTCCTCACATAGAACTCAGCAGATGATCAAAAAATCGACCCCCCCAAAACAATTATAGTTACTTTACATTACCAACATATTGATTCCCTCTCCTCCTCATTAACTACCTACATACATAAATAATACAGTCATGATGACAGCAATTACATCGCACTAGACTGACACATGTTGATGTAGTGGGGGTGAGTAGTGGGTGGTGAAGGAGGGGGGGTAACAGTCAGCTATTATTACGGCTTCGGCTCCTGTTACGATGAGGCCAGCTAAGTGCTGAAGAAAACTAGAGCAAAATTGTTTGTCTGAAAGTATTTTCGGATACATATGGAATGGTAATCAAGAATTGAGTGTAGAATTGGTGTGTTTAGAAAAAAGTTTAGTAAGCTCCTTTGAAATAAGAAATTTGCCCCCTCGGGTATTGCGTCCATTAGTGCACCTATTTTGGATATGAGCAGATTTCTGCGAATAATTAAAGATCAATTTCTGTTCTTACGTTTTTCCGTGACTAAAAAACTCAATGAAGAATTTCATAAAGAATAACCACTTCTTATATGAATCTGCACAAAATATCAATAGCTATAGTGTTATTGTATTCTAAACTTTGTAATATTTTAAAGTAAATGAAAAGTGCAAGTCATGCGGTTTTTTGAGACGTCTTAGTTAAGCTTAGTGCAGACATCTTTGCTATCTAAAGTCTAGAAAATAAAGCTAGAAAAGCTAGACAGACAACGTGTCGTTTCATCCTGATAGGATCTTTCGATTAGGAGACAATGTCTTGTCCAATATCAAAGGGATTGAAGTAATTTGTATCTTAAAGCTTCTAATTTGTCGAAATGGAGAGGTGTATGGAGGTATCTAATATCAATTGAATCTTCAGTGTTAGATAATCCATAAATCGAGTTATTTATCGTGTTTCGAGCTATCGAAGCCAGTTTTTGAAGAACCCTTAATGGTCATTCTTTTTATTATTTTTCTGTATGATATGTGTCCTACTTTTTTTTATCGATGGCTAAAATCATCAAATGATCCCTCCCACTGTGCGTTAGCAGCGGTGATTGAGTGTCAGACTCTTACTGACTAAAAACCGTCGTGTTCCGTCATAGGCCTTTTATGTACCAGGGCCGCGGTAACTCTTTCGAACAATCCCTTAGCCCGACGATAAGTGTTCTGCAGTGGACTATATAAAAGCCTACCTACCGTCATATTCGACGCTAAATTGTTACCAAAATCTAACATCGTTTTCCTTGTTCACAGAGAATGGTCTGCTCTCATATGAGAACCCCAACTACCACTTGGACCCGTCCCGGCTGGAGTCAGCCATCTACAGCGACCTCTACATGCATGACGATAAGAACACCCCCGATGAGTACGACAGCTACCTGGATAATAGGAGGTGAGTCAGTTTTAGCATTAGGAAAAAATGTGTCCCTTTTAGAAAAACTTGGCATGGAGAAAATATTTGGAATAGTACGAAAAACTGATCGAAAATTCAATCAACGATTGGGAAATCAATACTAAAATGAGATTTTAATTTTCCGTGCTCTGTCATCATCATCATCCTACCGCCCTTAACCCAATTTTATTTGTGATCGGCGCAGTACCTATGCTTTCAACATACTTCTTTTTGCATAATACCCAAATCGTTTCAGCAATTGGCGGAAAAGCTATCTTTCGATCTCGACATAAATCTAATTCTCCTGTGAGATAGCTAAACTCTTCATAACAAAGAACATAACTCTCTGCTCTCTTTTAGAAAAGCGTACTTACGTTATTATTGAATTCAGACTAACCAGTTCAATCTCATCACATTCCAAAACATCAATTCAACAATAAACCCGATTTCATAACTCCAAACTTCGCCAGACGAACTCAAAATAGAAACAGGATTGCATACAGATTTGAAGCCATCAAACTTAGCTCGTGAGCCAATAACTATATCAAAACAACTGCAAACAATCATACATTGCCACGGAGAATGGAAAGATAGCGGAGATGCCATAAGGAAGGTGGGCCAGGAGCCTTCTTGTAGGCCAAACAACGTACCCACAGGCTTGATCAGTCACTAAGACTAACGAGGCGATCGCGTTTGTTGTCAAATCAAAAACAATCTGTCAAAGGATACTCATGATTTTTTGGTAAAAAATGGGCGGGTTCTAAAAAAGGCGACTAAGGTGCTAATAATGTTCCTCATCCCCCGAACACCCGCTTTTTAGCACGCTACTTTCTCAGGAGATTTCGCGTTATGACATCTCCGCTAGTCATTTTGTTCTCCATGGACATACATAACTCATTCCCTACACTCCCAACCTAGCTCAACATTCGAGTAGGCACACTGAATATATTGGTGCAGAAGTACCACTTCATACGTCACTTGTGAACGGAACATGTTAGTGGCTTTTAGCAAGGGATTCTGAGTTGTGGGTGTGTGTGCATAAGCGAAAGGTTACTTTTTACGCAGGTGTGCAAAGTAGTTCTACGGGATGCGGTTGAAACAAATTACTGCAAATAAATAATAGTTTAAAAAAACTAAAAAACACGCTTTTTATAGAAAACCGAACTAAAAAATAGAAAATAAATTTTAACGAATTTAAATTAAGAAAATAGTGTTAAAAAGTTCAATGAATATAATTTAATAATAGTGTGAATAAAAAAAAAAATATATTAAAAAAAAAGCGTGGGGTGCATGGTGTCAATAGTTATAAATATTATATTGACAGATATGAGTAGAGTGATTTTCATTTCGATAATACCTTCAAAAGCACCCCACGCTTTTTTTTTAATAAAATATTTTTTTTATTCACACTATTATTAATTTATATTCATTGAAATTTTTAACACTATTTTCTTAATTTAAATTCATTAAAATTTATTTTCTATTTTTTAGTTCGGTTTTCTATAAAAAGCGTGTTTTTTAGTTTTTTTAAACTATTATTTATTTTCCACTTTTTAGTTTGGATTATTTATAATAGCTTTTTAATTTTAAACTATTGCACGACTCATGATGCGAAGCATCAGAGAGTGCTTTACGACCGAAAAAATTTTTTCGCCTTATTTTGGCAACTATTTTTGGTATTATAGCCTTGTTAGTATATGATTATAATTAATAAAAAACGACACCTACAAAATTAAGATCGAGTCCCGCCTTATCGACTGTAGAGAAAAATTCTAGAAAATTTTAATTAATTTTCTTACCTTATCGACTATAGATGAAAATTGTATAAATTAACAAAAATCATATTTTGAAAATTGAACATTTATTTACAGCTTTTTAGTGATACGAATAGTTGTCACTATCCATATTAGTGGAAAGTTCTCATCAATACAAAGAATATAAGCCCAAATACGAGGTATTTCACATATTCAGTTGTCGAGTTCCCTCGACCTTCTCTGATCTCCATCATCAGGTCAAATCCAAACCTTCACTGTTGCAAAGGTCTCGTCAATACAAATAATATGAGCCCAAACACGAGGTACTTTACACATTGTGTTGTCGAGTTCCCTCGACCCTCTCTGGTCTCCAGCATCAGGTCAACTCCAAACCTTCACTGTTGATTAGTGTTTTTAGGCATACACCTGAGTGTCAAGTTTTTACCCTATGTATGCCTACAACTTTCGAAGGTTGCCCTCGATTTCTCAGGGTTTCCATCATCAGATCCTGACCTGATGACTATGGGACCAACTGGCAGCAATTCCACGTCGAACAAAAAAAGAATCACGTAAATCGGTCTATAAACCTCGGAGTAATCGATGTACATACATAGAAAAAAAGTAAACATACCGGCCGAATTGAGAACCTCCTCCTTTTTGGGAAGTCGGTTAAAAATGGAATAATTTTATCAAATTAGTGTATTGTCATCGGTCCTCAATAAATCTACAAAGTTTGAACGAAATCTGGCTGTTTAAAGTGGGTCAAAATCGCGCCCAAAGAAGTCGGTTACAAACAAACATACAAACCTACAAACTTACAAACTTACAAACATACAGGTGAAGCTAATAAAAAGCGTGTAAAAATGCGTTCAGACTATTTATCCTAAGTGACACTTATAAGTATCACTTTCAAAAAACTGAGAACTATTTACCTCAAATAGGATATAAAAAATAATGTGTGTCGTTTGTAAGGTACTTGACCAACTTCGCTACCTAAACGCCACCATTAATAGGCGACAGAGTTGCATCCAATTTTACTTAAAAAAAACAATTTTACTTTTGAAAAAAATATCCTTCAAACCAAAATACTGAACTAAATAATAATTTTAATTGTAAATAGTTACCCTACTCCTCACAATAATAGCCATTTAGCAACAGCTCCTAGTGTCATCACCGACTGGAGCTATGCAATAGTGCAGTGCGTTACATCACGCCGGGAGCAATGACCGGCGCACCGCGCAGCCGCTGCATCGATCCGATGCATTCGGCTGTTGGCCGTACAAATGATAGTGGGCTTTTGTGTTATTTTGGATCTGTTTTTTTTTCTACTGAAATTGTTTAATGTTTTATATGTGATTGGTTTATGAAATGGGTAATATGAATAGATGGAGTCTTACCAGGGTGACTAGGTTGAAGAAGTTAGATAGGTACTCGTTCCATGTAAAACACTGGTACCCAGATGAACCCGATTATACTAGAAGCCGGCTTCTACATGGTTGGGAAAGAGTATTTATTTGGCTTCGCATATTTTATACATTTTAATTGAGAGGATATCTTAATAAAAATATCAGCAGCTTCTTACATTTGTGATAAACATTTTCCGTGTGGATTTTTACCTCAGTTAATAAATACACTGAAAATAATGACAACAGCATAATCCACTCAAAAACCAATTACACACTATAAATCAAGTAGACATTTGTTCCAATTATGTGCCTTACACTTAAAGGCAATATTTCAGTAAAACGCCGACTTAGTGGCCCCACGTTTACACGCGAGCGGCGAACAGAGCAACATCCGCTCTGAATGAACATAATAGCGCTGTTGTGTGGTACAAGTTGTAAGCCGATAGCGATTTCAGATGTGACAGCTTTTATATGAAGAAGATTTGTGGCCTACATGAGGATTTATAATATAATCCTTACTTCCTTACTAATATTATAAATCGGAAAGTGAGTTTGTTTGTTTGTTTGTTTGTTTGTTTGTTCCGCTTTCACGCCGTAACTACTGAACCGATTGCTTTGAAATTTTGCAGACGTAAAGTTAAAAGTCCGGATTAAATAATAGGGTACTTTTTATCCCGAAAAAAATAGATATTCCCGAGGGAAAACAAAAATATTGTTTGCTTGATGGATGGATTGTAGATGGCGCTGTGTGTCGTTTAAAACAAGGTAATATATTACAAACGAATATAAACATGTAAATTTAGAAGCTAAATGATACGATAATGAATCCCCGAAAATGAGGAATTCCCGAGGGATGATGTACAATTTGTTTAATCGTCTAAACTGTTTTTTTTTTTACATCTACTTATATATTGCAAACGAATATGAACATATAAATTTAGAAGCTAAATGATACGATAATGAATCCTCGAAAATGAGGAATTCCCGAGGGATGACGTACAATTTGTTTTATCGTCTTAACTGTTTTTTTTTACATCTACTTATCCTGAAATAACTATAATGCAACGAATTACTAATTGGTATAAGTATTAGTTAAGTTATTTAGTTCTTGAGGTATGCGATAGATGGCGGTGGGTGTTTTTAAAACGTGGTAACGATGTGTTTTTAAAATACGTAAGAAGTGCAATGATATCTCGCGCTTTAACCTGTAGCTCATTGTTCAATCGCGAGCTTCCCGATAGCTCGATAGATGGCGATAAGGTTGATGGTGTTAAGGTTCGCCGCGAATTAGTCTTAACGTGTTTTGAAATCAGTGGGGCCCAGTAGCGCCAGGGCCAGCCGCGGCTGCGGGTTGTTCGAAAGAGGTACCGCGGCCCTGGTATATAAAGGCCTAGGACGGAACACGACGATTTTAGTCAGTAAGAGTCTGACACTCCCTCACCGCTGCTAACCCACAGCGGGAGGGGTGAACCGAATTCCACGCGGGCGAAGCCGCGGGCGGAAAGCTAGTCTATCATAAATCTAGGTTTACATACAGAATGCCAGTAATTATCAAGGAACGTAAAATATAAAATACGTTAAAAATGTTTTTAACTATGACTATTCGTGCTATCTATGATATTATATGATACTACATATGGTGTCGACGTATCCAGGGACAATGAAAATTTATCTACCATTTCAGTCACTGAAAGTGTGCGAAAGTAAGGCAACCCTTTGCACTTCAGATAAAACTGTTTATAGGAAGACTGATCATCATAGACAGAAAATCACAGTATTCCCTGAGCACAACATTGTCAATAAGCTCTTTACAAACTGTTCAGTTCAAAAACAAATTAATAGCAAACATTGCGATTTTAATAGCAAACATCGTGTTAATTTCAAATCCATAAACCGCTGGTTTAATAGCCACACAACACACGCGACGTCAGAACAACATCCGTTCTGAAACAGATAACAACGCTGCACTGCAGTTTCTATGCACTTAAATAACTTTAGATCAGTGGTTCTTAACCTTTTTGACATGAGGGACCACTTTAACTAAAGTTTGTCTTGCCGGGGACCACTCATCGGTTTACCTAAATTAGCACTCATTTCTTTATTATTTATAAAAAAAAAAAACTGATTTTTTGGGTCAGTTCTACTCAAAGCTAAACGCATGTCGGCAGTTGTGTAGGTAAGCAAATGCAAATAAAGAAAAACTTGGCCATGCAGTCTCGAAATGCGCGAGCGAAGCGAGCGCGAAATTTTTATCGGACCTAAAGCAAATATTTCGTAAAATGTATCCCAAAGGTACTTAACTTTTTGTTTGTTGACAAATGCCAAAACAAGGGCATATAGTTTCTGCATACGCGAGCGAAGCGAGCGCGAAATTTTTATCGGACTTCAACCAAATATTACGTAAAATGTAGCCTAAACATACATTTTCATGAATGGGGGGACTAGGTACGACATACCCGATATACGTCCATGCGAAAACCCCCGCTCGCAATTATAAGTCGATAAAAATTAAGTTAGATAACGTATAGCAACGTCGCGAAGCTAAGCTTCGCGGACCACTTGGAATGCCTCCAGGGACCACCAGTGGTCCGCGGACCACCGGTTAAGAACCACTGCTTTAGATATAACGTTGTGTTATTGCTGTTTTAAGACGTTTATAACATCTTCATAATACGAACTAAACTAAGGCAAGAATTTCAGAGGTTTGGTTCCGTAGAATACTGCACACTAAATCCTTGGAAAATGATTCTACGGTAGGAGGATTGAACAGATTTAGATGTAATTCTTGCTGGTTGGTAAAAAAATTATCATTAAGGTTACATATGTCTGTGTGAATGAACTACCTAACTTTTTCGGGGCGCTGGTAGAGCTGAACCTATTTCATTTTAGCTACTTAGAGCAAGCGATTTTTATTTAGAGCAGTAATTTTGAGGATGTTGCTTTAAATAGCTCTTACAAAGCAAATATGAACTTAAACTTAAATTTACCCACAAATAATGACCATAATCAATTAAGCAAAGGATATTTCAGTCACTCACGTCAGTTTTAATATTGCTTGACGTATAAAGAGATAATTATCTGTTTTCCTTGCCACAACTGTCATGGCGGAGAAAATAACATCCGTTGACAACGTAGAAAATAAAGCAGAAGTATATTGCAATTTATAAGCTTTAAGCGATTTATAGCCTATTAAGTGGCTGTCGTGGATATTATTTTAGCCACTTAGTCGTAAGGTAATGTAGGGTAACTGCCCAAGAACTGAAATTTTGGATTTATCTTTTCGGGGCAAAACAAACGGTTTTCGAGGCAATTCAAAATGCGATAATGCAGGTACTAAAGCTCTGTTACGAATCAGTTCATATTCCTAATTATTTTGTCTATGATGATCTTTACTGAGATAGATCACTTGTAAAAACTACATGTATTCATATATTTTGCTTAAGCATTAAAATACTAAAAACTTCTACAACAATTTGAATAAAACATTTTTGGGCATAAACTATTGTGTGAATTTCACGCAATCATTTTGATTAAAAGTCACAATCATAAATCTTATTTACAAATCAATAACTATGTGAAAAGAAAATCCTGTAGTAAAACATGCCTATAATAATTCTTGATTCAAAGTTATCACCGCCCACAGTTTAACAAAATCCCATACGCCTGAAAACTTGGCAGTTTGCAAACATCATTACAGGGGGATTTTTACGACGCTTCCAGCGCACGTATAATCCTATTAAAAACTTTCAGCACACAGTTTTTGTAGCTCGTATTAATATCACGTGGGGAAAAACTGTGGGTCTTGGAAATAACTAAATTAAAACGTGTTGCAATTTTTCTAACAAATATTTACCGCATTTTTAGTAGAAGGTTTGATGCTATAAATATCCTTATTTACCTTTTTCAAAAGTATATTATGTGTATTAGTGTACCTACATACTATGTCTTACTTGAATTTCTAAGTAATATATCCTTAGTCTTTATGCTTATTTTTGTACTTGAATAATTTCCTTTCATACATCTTTATCAGTTACTACAGTTCTCTCTATTCATCCATCTCTAAAATAATAAATTTTCTAATGTCCAGTATTCCTTTGCTATTTAATCCCCAATGTCAACAAAATCGCACCACTTACTTACCCGAGAGCATGAAAAACCAGAATTACTTACATTCGAAATAAGGATTTTCAATAGAAACAAAACAAAAGCAAAAATAAATTGTCCCCCAAGTTATAGGAAACTTTATTGCGATCACGTTCCTTCTCCAATATCAGAATGCATCCGTGAGACTGTCGCCACCTAGCGGTGGAAATTGCATTCTTACTGCTATACAATATTCCACCTTAAGATGCTAAAAATAAGGTGTATTTTAGGTTGAATGATGAAGTGCTACTTGAGTCTAATTAAAGGATGAATGTAACTTTTGCAGTGGGAGAAAATATTGCTCTGTTATGATTTATGGGGTAAATAAAGTGTATTAATTTTGTTGCTAGGGAGTAGTTGTGTACTCCGAAATGTAAAGAAATTGTTATTCCTTGGGGGTTTAGCGTAGTTGTGCAGGTAATGTAAAAAGGGTGCATTGCAATTACTTATAAAGCATTTTCAAACTAAATTCATATGGTATTTATGTTAAAATGACTTTCTTAACATACACCTTTTAAAACGGAACAAATCATAAGCTTTCGTTTGTATGTCTTCTATCATAAATATAAGGAGCATTGTTGTAATTGCCACGCTATTAAAATGCAATTAAAACCTTACAACAATATGTTCTAGTTCCAAGTCACCCCATATATTACTGAAGTAATTTTTAGAGATATTTCGTTCTCAAAAGCAATCATTTTAAAAAGCTAACTCATATGCGGATCGATAGGTCAGCTTAGTGAGCACGCCATGGCTGACTGATCATATTACGCTCAGTATGTATTCTTAACATAGAGTCCATGGTTCAAAGAGTACAAGAGTACGTGTCGGTCAAAGAGAGGAAAGTTATATAGAGCAGCCATGACTATGCATGATTTTAACATTAGGTATAATGTTTCCTGCTTAGATTAATATCGCTAGAACCAAAGAAAAGCTTCTATGAACATTATTCGCCGTCGTAAAAGGTTTTGTTAGGTACACCAGCCGTTTCAGCTGCGTTCCTAGATAAAATATAGCCTGGAAAGAGTGTAACTTCTCAACAGTGAAATCATTTTTCAAGTAATTTCAGTAGTTTCGAACCATTTGGATACCTACAAAAAACATGTTATGGTATAAAAACCAATTTATAGTCCTCTTTGTAATATCAGTATGGATTTATAACGAATGCTTGAAACAATACTACGATAGGTACAACACATACATAAGTAAACCATGCGGAAACTGCAACAGTCTACGTCGGAAGTAGAACAACCTTGCCGAGGCTGTTATACTTCGTTTATTTAAACTTATCTATGTATTAAGAGAGTAATACGCGAATTAAGAATAAAAAATAATTAAGATATGAATAAGAAGTGTATGTATGTTAGTATGACTTATGACAGAGAGGAACAGAACGAAAAAACCAACTAATAAATAAACTTTAGTTTCATTTTTACACAATGATGATATGACAAAAAGGTGATAATATTATCAGGTTTTGAAAAAGTTATAGTGGCACAATTTTAATTCCCTGTGCAAGCATATTCAACGGCTTCATTACAAAAATGACATTAAACAAATTGACAAATTACTTTAATAGTGCAACGGACGTTTTATCGCTGATATGCATTTGACTTGTATATGGCCATAAATGCACCCATGAGACTATGATAATACCGGAAAAATACCAACCGTTGAGCATACCGCTTCATATAACTTTCAGTAATCTATGTATCTTTTGTGGTGTTTTAGCAAAAAAGTCGTTATTGACGAAAAATTATAATACAAAATTTTCTTAAATAGGTACCTACGTGTCAAATATCTGGCAAACTTTCTTATAATACTATTAATATTTGCATTAAAACATTACCTAACTGCAAAGTCATAGGTTTTTACCAAAACTCTATCTCCTTGAAGGGTGTGTTAAACCCCCGGCCATGCCTGCTATTCTATCCACGAGTTAATTAACTTATTATAGATAGAATTTTAACGTAACCACCATACTATCTACTATTAATTTCAAACTCCTATCCCTGGTAATCAAAACGACAGATAGACATAATATTGGGATCGGTTTTTAGTGCTTCAACCTAGTTCATGTTCTCGTCATTGGTGTGAGCGTGTGGTCACCTATATAAAGACACCGCCCACTCTCAGTTCAACCAGGATTCCTTACCAACTAGTATTGGGGTTTTATTTGTTTGTTTGTATGCATTTTGATACAGATCGAGGCTAAAAATAGTGTAGTCGATACTTTTGAGAATATTTAGATAAAGTTGTATTGATTTCATCATATCCTACTAGATTATAAAATGCCACCTGTGTGTATGAACATACGGAATGCTAATGAAGAATTAATTATTGAGTATCTAATTAGATAGGTATATGGTTAGGAGTCGTGTTTAAGATAATTTAAAAAAAGAGTATGTATAACTTGAGGAATTAATCAGATGGAAAAGTCAAATAATATACCTCCTTATAAAACTTAAATCCGTCACGACCGGAGGGAGATCAGGACCGACAGTTACGTTCTCTCCGATGCACAGGTGAATCAATCACTAACTTCAAAACTTTCGCAACTGTCGCACTACTTATTCAACTACTAGATCAGTCACCAACCTTTAACCCCATACATTTGACCCCAATGACCTCTTTCCTCCTCTACACGATTCTTCCCCCATCATCTCGAAAATACGTCTTAAAAAACCACTTGTACGGATTGAAGCCGCTGCCAACAGCTTGGCAGTAAAAGTCGGTGTCTTTTGTCTTTGAAAGTCGGCGCCTCGCCTCTCGACTTCAATATTTCAGTTGAGTTTCTATCGGAGTAAAGTCACGTTCGATGCATTCGGGGATTTTGAAACGTGTATGATCTTGGATGCTGTTTTTGTGTTCACTGTGTTTTTGATTTTGATGCTTTTTATGTCAGTTTTAGCACTGCAAAAAAATTGAGAATGTTGGATTGCATTACCGCAGACTTTCTGATTTATCTAATGTAAAATCAGAATTTGAAGTTACAGGCATAGATTTGTATATAGGACAGTGGTATAGATATGCTCAATTTTTCTATAGATGCGACAGTGGTATAGATCCTACAGGGCCCGGGTGACACCATGGGAGGTAATTAGTATACGAATGTAGATAAGAACTTATTCTGTTTAAATAATTAACAAATATTTTTCACTTATTAAGTTCAAATTGCATAACAATTATTCATTATTTAATTAAAATCTAGTCATCCAGTTTGTTCACACCAATAAGTAGGTATTTAGAAAAATTACGAAATTCCCAGAGCAGTGATCAGGTATTGTTTTCCAAGGGTAGATTAAAACAATGGTTTGAGATAATTATGTGTATCAATTCGCTAACTATTCTTGGATACACAATTAAAATGCCTTCACGCAAGTATTTCAATTAATAGAACTGTTTTAAGAAAGTGAAAACACAAACATTCTTTATAGTTTTTTTCTTTAGAGGTTGTTTGAATAGTTTGCATTTTTCTCTGAGTAATTATTTGTATGAATTGTTCTTTGTAGGAATTGAATGACTTTAGATATTTGTGTGGAAGAGGAAGTCTGGAAGTAGTTATTGACAATGACTAAGCAGCAGTAGTCTAGATAACTTCTATCTACATCTATAGTTGCTATTTATACTCTAATTCTAAAGAGATTTTTTTATTTCTACATTATATTTATTAGTTAGTACCTTAAAGGCAGGGGATAGTGTAGCTTCAGTGAAACAATTTGTCAAATCGGTCCAGTAGTTTAGGGTTCAGACCAGTTTAAACAAACGAACAAATTCATAGTATAATCCGACCAATTTATTTTATAAGTAACTAGCTTCTGCCAGCGGTTTCACCCGCATCCCGTGGGAACCTCTGTACGAACCCGGATAAAAGTAGCCTATAGCCTTCCTCGATAAATGGGCTATCTAACACCGAAAGAATTGTTCAAATCGGACCAGTAGTTCCTGAGATTGGCGCGTTCAAACAAACAAACAAACAAACTCTTCAGCTTTATAATATTAGTATAGATTTACTATTTGAAGGTAGTTCTCATCTCCGCTCCGGGACAATTTTTTTTGATACACTACAATACGATAGCATTGTGTAACTCGAATTCTAGCAACCACTACTATTTGGAAATACAAATGTTTCGTGTACTAAAGTGCACTTTAAAAAATCTGTCTGGTAAAGTAGCATCACACTGCACTCGTCCAGCCGAATGCACAATGAGTGCGGTTCGTGTATTAACATTTAAATGTCTCTTGCAAACGTTGTGACTTTTGTCAGACCTTCAGAACTAGTGGTTCTTACTTTTATTTTTTATGTGTAAAATGGTGACTTGATTCTCTTTTAGAAAGTATTGTTATTTTTAACCAATTTGTCAATGCATGTTTATAAATATTAAATTCCATATTTATATTATACAAGCTGAAGAGTTCGCTTGTTTGAACGAACCAATCTCAAGACTTTGGTCCGATTTGAAAAATTATTACAGTGTTAGTAGCCCATTTATCGATTTATCCGGATGCGCGGAGTAGTTTCCACAGGACGCAGGCACAGCCGCTCATATTTTAAGTATACATATAGGTACTGGACACTTCCATGCAACCAAAGAGACACGAAAATGTCTAACATAGAATAGAATAGACTAGAACATTAAAACAAATGGTTTCATTCAATAGACATCAATTCAATAGCTCCGCCAATTTACATTATTTATTACTACAACAGTTTACGACTTCTACATATAATACTACAGACTTAAGCATATAGTTATAGGTAGTACCTCTAAGTCTATACAGCCCCATAAAGTTACCACCATATCTCTGAGCACTGATGTTGTCCTAGTACACAATATGCAAAGTGCATCGTTCGCTGCAATTCTCTAGAGCGAGACATGAGTCGTCACTTTTTATGTCTTAGTATGTACGTACATTGTCTGTCTGTCTGTCTGAATTGGATGATATTGCTAGCTTGAATTGGTTTATGTGTGTCGAGGAATAATTTGGGTGAATAATGGTTTTTAAGTTATGTTTCAATTGAGATAATAATGAAATGTAATTTCAAATTTTCGTGCTAATAAAAGAGCCCTTGTATGAATGACATAGATGATATTTTAGTACCTAATTTAAACAGTTATTCAGTAGTTTAGTTGTAGTTAATTGCTTGCTCCCTTTTGCATCGTTTATAAATCTTTAAAAAAAAAGTCATAACAAAAAAGTCTTATATAAGTAAAGAGTTTGTTAAAGAGTTAGTTTAACGCGTTCATCTCAGATGCTAATGCTACTTTATTTGAGTGCGCGGAGTAGTACTATACCTACTCCATCATAAATTACCTACCTATGTAGGTACCCACATCCGTTAAAATATTCAATCAATCACTCCCCCTAAATCAAACAAAACACGTTTTAATATTATTCTTTCGACCAAAAACAAAACATTATTCAAACTCCAACGCCAAGTTATTTGTACTTAAAACAAGCCACGTTATTGCCTCATATTCCCCAACTTGGGGACTTGGGGGAAACTTGGCAGTTCGCACTCAATCCGCGTCCCCCAATACTAAATTAGGGGGCTCAAATAGGCCATTGGATGCGTTAATGGGCCGAAGTTCTTGGCCGATCTTTTTTTAGTTGTTACTTTTAAATGGGGCTTATTTTACACGGTTTTGGTGTGGTAGAAAAGTGTTCCTATATTTCGATTCTTTCTATGTGTTTTCATTTAGGATTCATTGGTACCATAATGGCCATATTTTCTATGATTGCGAAAAAAGAGTAGGTATCCTTGAGACCAACTTCTTGGAATCGTGCATCTAATGTGCCGTTTATAAGAGCTTGCAAAATCTATTTAAAATGAAAACAGTTTTGACTATCTCAACAACTTCAAAAATATTAATTAATCGAACATTTAGATTTATTCAAAAAAGAATAAAGCATTCAACCTATTTATTTTCAAAATAATAACTAACTGCGAATCTTTAAAAATTTTCTTCTACTCTACTTCTACAGTAGCTAATTTAATATTTTCTTGATGAAAAATATTGTTTTATTAATGAAATCTGTGCCAGCCTTTCTAAACAAACCTTTATTAAAATCTAGGGCTTGGTAAATGAAGGAATATTAATTTTGATTTAATTTAATTAACTGTGTTTTTTCTTTACTTTCAGAGTCGAAGATGAGGCCGCTTCGCCGACAAAAACAAGGTATTTCAACAATATTCTTAATTTAATTCTCTTTATTCCTTAAAACTCTAAAGAAGTCAGTTATTTTTCTTTGGAAATAGGCATATTTAGGTCCCCTAAATATTGGTTTTGGTTTCTAAGTTTTACTTCGTCTTATGCCGTGTTACACTTAGGAAAATAGTGGCTTTCCTAGTACCTATGTTTGCTTTCTAGAGTTCTAGCAGCTTTGTCATAGCCCCATTCAGGGAATATATAGGTAAATAGGTTATTGGAATCCGATCTGAAAAAACTGTAGCTAAGTAGGTAGTTAAAGATTTCAAATTTTGTGTTTCACTGTAATTTTCATTGATTCAAATAACAGTTATGAATAGCTTCCTCACACTTTTATTATTACAAATTTGGTAGTAAACTACTAATTCCGCAATTATTAAAAGTGTTAATTCCGCCTGAAAAAGCAATTACTGAATATCGCTAAATAATATGTTGGATACTGTTTATTACTTTTAAATCGAACTGTTCAAATAATTACACACATGCAAGAGCCGGTGCATACTGCAAATGCAACATAATAGGTATTCAAAAACCGTTATTTCCTTATTACATTTTGATTGATAGGTAACAGCTTATTGCAACGTAGGTAACTGAAGGTTTTTATACATACTAACCTATTGTATTAAAATAAAAATATGGTAACATCAAAGATTCTTGATTTTAAAAAGCATAAGGCTGTCATTTGTCCGTTGATTGTACAGAAAAAACATTAAAATTTAGTTAGGTCCAATTTCAACGACATAATGAACGTCAGTTTTCTTAAAACCACAGTTAACTATGATTTTCACGCACAGGACATAAGACATACCATCCTAGGCATGCCAACAGATGAAAAACGTCAATAACTAGCAAAACAAAAACTTCCTTAATAAATAGGTACCTATCTAAAGAAAAAAATTGATTCCGTAATTAAATTAATTAAAACCCCCGGCTTTCCCTATGTGACCTTCGTTTGTCTTTTAATAACGCGGCTGAGAGAATAACGACAAAAAAATATCCAATTATTGTCTGTCTAGTCTTAGACTGAAAGTTAGCATACTGAAATAGAACTGAAACGGTTCAAAATGTGTCTGGGAATTCCTTTGTAGACTATAAGTTAAATAAGGTTTTTCTAATAAGGATGGTTACAAACGAACGAAGAACTACTTAGAGCTAGAAAAATTAGCATTCTTTTCTCATTAGAAAGGCTGACAACTAGTCTTACCAAGGAGTATTGGGTTGCCCGGGTAACTGGGTTGACGAGGTCAGATAGACAGTCGCTCCTTGTAAAACACTGGTACTCAGCTACATCCGTTTAGACTGGAAGCTCCAACATACTTAGTTAGGAAAAGATATTATACTCATTTGATACCAATGACAGTGGAATGGCATAAAAAATGCTTTATTTTACCAAAAAATACATGAATGCCTTTTAATAGTTAATTACTCTTCAATTTATAGCCAGTTTTTTTGTAAGAGGTTCTAATTGCTTTATATCAGTGTCAGTACCAAAAACACGTTTTACTACTCTCCTTACACAATCTTAAATTGCTTAATAAAACGGCTAATTTCAGGACAAAGGAACCGGCCATGCGTCGCCAAAAATTCAATTAAACGCAAAACCAATGAAAAAAAAGGCAAAAAACAGTACTAAAAAATAATAATTCCAGCAGTTTTTGTGAACGTTGCACCACTGCGTTACTGCCGAAACCCGATTACTGTTAATTGGTAATCATTATATTGTTACGTCTTAAACAACTTGATATTAATTGCGTTTTTATTATAGTCATTACTACAAAAAAAATCTTGACAAGCGTGAGTCGGGTTGTGTGTTCTGTGGTCCGGAGATGGGCAAATAAGTGACATTCTGTAATCGGAAACCTTATCGACAAATTATGTTCAAATAGTTCCTTGCCTTAAAACTAAGTAAATGGAAATCTGTTCAGCTGTTTTTAAGTTTATCATGTACAACAAATAAAAAAGACCCGAAGGCTTTGTTTTAAAATCGCAGTTCTAGTAATTAGTCATTATTAGTCACTAAGTTTTTATAAACGTGTAGAGCAAAAAAGTACAACATTGTAGTTAGCCTAAATAACTCATTTGGTTCTTCATTATTTTCCTAAGGATCACTAAAAACTCGATCACACAGTTTTGATTTTATTGTTTCGCGAGGTAGCCGTGTTTCGCGTGTGGTTAAACACAGTTTACCTTCGATAAGTTAACTTTAACTGAAGATTCAATGGTGATTAGCGTTGAAAATGATCGTCAGAAAACGGAGATATTTTTATATACGGTTTGTTACTGTGTGTTTTAGTGAGGAATCTAAGTGATAGTGCCATCTTAGTTTAGTGTACCTACATATTTACTCATGTTTCCTGCTGTCCTCCGCATTTCAAACACGGATAAAAAGTAGAGTTTGTCCTTTCTCGGGCACTAAGTATCAATCTATGTAACAAATTGCATTTAAATCGGTGAAGTAGTTTTAGTTTGAAAACTAGACAAAGTGTTGGGAAGTTTGTTCATCCCCAGTTCTTCTTTCCAGCCATAACACTATAAGGTGGTAAAAGGAGGTTTTTGGTGGTGCATTTCTTTGTTAATATTGACGTGAAAAAGTGCACTTTCAATAAATGACTTTGACTTGACTGACAGACAGAGTTACTTTCGCATTATCCGATATGTTAACCGAGAAGAAATGTCGCTCTATTTCTCGTAAAGGACTCAATACATTGTAGTTGTAAGTTATTTTATATTTGAACAAGTTTATCACAGTGGCTACACTAATTCTAGTTGAACACAGTTTGTGCCCGTTCAGTAAATATGATCAGGTAATTGTACGTGCTCGCGATGGCGGCGGCCTTGCAGTTAGGTGCGGGTTTTAGGCATAGGATGTAGCGGGAGCGCGATTTTGTGTTTGTGGGTACCTAATTTCAATGATTTGCTATAATTTTTTTTAAATTAAGTTCTTCCTTAAAATCTGAGTCATAATTTCAGCTAATCCATGCCTTTAATTTGAGACGGGTGACAGTAATAGATTTTGTATGTTGGCCAGTTGAACTTACATTTTACAAAAATAAATAAAATGGCTTAAAAATAGGAGGAGGTACCTACCTAATGCGTGCGAATCACTAACTTTAATACAGTGATTTATTTATTATTCATAACTTCAATGCATCGTGGACAATTCAGTGGCTAATAAGTCAATGTTTCAAATCGCTCCGCTCCCCGCTCCTCTCATCACTAACACCAGCTACTCTGATTCATATAAAGTAATAAAGTGAGTGACGCACTCGGCGCAGTCACGTAAATCGCTTTGTTTGTTTTTTATTAACTCATAAACAATGTACTTAACCTAACTAGTTGCACTGAAGGATTTAACATGTAATTAAGCCCGTGTTAGACTGCGGTGAACAGATTTAAGGCGCTGGTAATATTATGGATTAAAGAACTTATGTGTGTCGTTCATCTGGTAGCAAATAGCCACGCGGAGAGCTTGATCATAAAGTTATGTACGGTAGGTCCATAGACGGTTGACCATCCTTTCACGATGAATAGAATGGAAGCTGATCTCAAAAGGTATAGTTTTGAAACCTAGACAGGCGATGGTGTAGAGGCTCTTTAGATCTCCTTAAACTCGAGAACAGCCACCGTGGACGCCATTGTTACGTAGTGGCAGAAATGAGGACTAGCTTATTTGAAGAGCTTGACAGCTACGTAAGGAGGTAGGCTGAAGCTTTTAAAGAATCAAGGGGATTTCAGCCGCGACAATGAGCTATACTTACTTGTTGTTTGTGAATTGAGGCTTGTATAAGTGCTAACTAACTTACGCAGAACGAATGATTATATTTTTAGCAATGTTTTGACAAAGTAATTATCTTTGAAATGTGATATGTTGGTTAGGCTTGCATATTGCGCCGATGTGTTAATTGAGTAGTTATGTGCAATCCGCACTCATTCAATCTACTAAGTTGTTTGTAGTTTCAGCCTATATACCTATGAAAAGTAAGGATATTTTCACGTGATACCTGGGCCATATTCAAAAAAATTGTATATTAAAACGTCCAACAGAGTTATTCTTTTTTAAAGAATAGCTACTAGCTAATTACTCTTAAAACAGAATAAACATTTATTTCAGCATTATGAAAAACAAAAATAACGCCCCATAATCCTCAATGAATGATTAATTTTAAAAGAAAACTACAACGTAGAACATTTGTTTTCATATAAGCAATGCGTGTCCACATTCTTGGCGCGACATTTAGAAAACATTTTATTATTCAATATTAGTTTTTTAACTGACAAATAATTGATTTCTTAGCAGAGCATTGTGGAACCTGAAGGAATTTGCTAAAATTATCATGAAATATAACACGCAGAATTCAGGAATAATTAATTAAAGCAAGTCTTGATTTCACTTCATTTCTGTTATTCCTGTCTGTTACATTAGTAATTTTAATATTTTTGTAGTAGTTATCAAAATTATTTTACCTAAAATATTAGCAACTGAACTGTCAAAAGAATCGACGAATCAAAAATGTTCGGTAATTTTGTTAAGCGCAACAAGCACGAAATATTGTGGTGCAGTGATTATTCGACAATTAAAAGTTACTTATTACTGTGAGACTTTTAAAGTATCGGTAAGTACTTTTACTGTTTTATAACTCAGTTTAGAATAAATGTATATTGACACTATCACTGTACTATACAAGTTTCGTATAAAGTAAGAATTAGCATTGAAAAAGAGATTTTTTTAGATTAGACACAAGCAATTTATTCATATCGGTTATCATATCGATTACTTTTTTCTGTGACGTAACAGATATGAACGGTTAAGGTTTGTTCACAGTGTACGTACCGAGATAAAACGTATTTAATCAAACCTACCACTTTTCTTTTTATTTTATAATTTTATAAAGGTATCTTTACGAAAAGTCGACATGAACAGAGTAAATAAAAATCAATCCACTAATAAAATATAAAACTCGAAAATGTTTTCTATCGATATACATTTTTACAATCGATATTTGCAGGTAACATCATGTATTATAATGGGATAAGTTTGGGATAGTTACCTACCTACGAATGGCTTTAGTTCGGGTATAAGAATTGCTGTGGGGTTTGATTTAGAATATTTAATATTTATGTATTAAGGTTTTCTTTTCTTCACAGGCAATATGCCACTAACACCAGGTGGACGACAGCGAAATTATAGAGAACAATTCGAATACTCCTATCTACTTATTTTCTTTTAAAAGTGCGTCGTTATATACTGACCCTAATAATTCGTCTCTGTTACTTTTCCGTTATAACAATATAGCTTTCCTATCTGTTTCATATCTGTTTTTTACAATTTTTTTGAAAACGACCCACCTACATTTAGTTAACCACTCGGAATGATTCAGTTTCATAAAGAAAGAAACTGTGTCAAGGCGACAGTTATCCTAAGTGGAAGTTGGTTGTCGCGTCCGTGAACAAAATCGCATGTGTGTAGTAGCGGCATTATAAAATTATAACGAAAACCTTGTGATCTTGAAAATTAACCTCAATGTTCTAATGTCTTTGAGAAGTCCAAAGTTATTTAAGTAATTAGGTCAGTTTTTGCGGATTTTTTGTTGTAATCTGTATTTTAAGACATGTTCGTTGCAGAATTAAAAGGCTAATAAGAATAATGTGTGAGGTAAATGAAAAATAAATTAAGTAGGTGTTTAGTTACTTTTAGCAACATAAGTGATGTTGTCACATAATTCAACTTTCAGGAGAGTTTTCTTCCTAGAAACCCAATATTATTTTTAGGTAAAAATTACATTTCTGGTTTTTAACTCTTTACAAAACGTTTTAACAACGCGTGCTACCCACAGATTCATCTATTCTAAACTATCCAATTTCTCCTCCCCAGTGACAAGAGCGGTCTAATCACACCGCCCCAAAATGGGGGCGAAGAGTCTCCCCCGCCGGAGAAGGAGCGGGCCGACCGTGAGGACTCGGAGAAGAGTCACTCGGCCCCCGTGCCGCACTCAGCCGAGGGGCCCAACGATGACTTGTACGCGATACCTGTCAAGTTGAGGCCGAAGAAAGAGCCCCAACTGCCGCCAGGGTGGGAGAAACACGAAGGTACAAGTAGGATATGTATGTGCTTTTTGAGATTTAGAACTAGACTAGTTTTTGTCAGCGGTTTTACAAGCTGTTTGAGTGAACTTCTTTCCGCACACGGGTATAAAGTAGCCTGAATGTTATTCTGATATATCAGTATTATTACCTACCTAGAGCCAAGTTCCGTCAAAATCCGGTTAGCCGTTTGCGCATGAACAACACATGTAGTAGATGTATGTATAGTTATTTTTTTGGCTATAGTTGAGTTAGGTGGGTATTAGCTGCCTTGTTAATTTGCTCTTGATTATACGTACCCATAGAAGTACAATAGCAGCAAATGTTGCATGCTTGCGCATAACGCATGGTAGATACGGGTTGCGATAACCAGAACTGACAAGTATAGAATTTACATACCTTGCGTCTACTAGAATCAGTAAATAATGGTTTCCAAGGAAACGTCCATAAAATGCATTTAATGATACTGCATATGAAACACATAGTTAACATCAAGATATTCCGCTATAATAAGTACCTAAGTCTAGCATGAATGTTTGTCACAGTTATCGACATGGAATTCTAACTAAAGTAGGGTAATGTTTAGAGCACAAACAGTTCACTCAGACAACTGTGGTTTTACTTTGTTGCTAACTCGATATGAAAAAATATTTCGCGGTTTTCATCAATGTGGCTTTCTTACACTATGGCAACTATTGTTCCTGAGGCATATAGGGCATTCATTTTAAAATTGAACTTAGTTTATTTCAAGTTGTAGCTAGTCATCATCATCAACCTAGTTTTAACCAACTTACCAAGAAAGAAATTCTTAAGAAAGCGGGATTTTTTGTTAGTGATCCTGAACTTGATCATAGCTTTTTGGAACTCAGGTTCCCTTTTGCACATGTCATAAGGGTTTTGCAATTGTTAGCGCTTGCCATATCACCCGATCCTTATTCTACTGCAAGTAGGTTTATTGCCAGATCCTCTTGTCTTGAAGAACTAGCTTTAGACCCATTAAATGTTTCCTAATCACCACATTCCTTCACCAGATAACGACGGACCCTATTACTGGCACATAAAGAGTGGGACCATCCAGAGAGAGATCCCCAAAATGCCCCCAATCGAAGCCAAGGAGTCCCGTATCTCCATGGTGAGGGACTGCTCGAACCTGTCCGAAGTGAGCAAGTATGAGGGCAGTATGATGACCAGCTCCGTCACCAGGAGTACCACCAGTGGAGCCCTGGATCATGACGGGCAGGAGGCCGAGAGGAAACGGAAAGAGGAGATGTCTTACAAGTGAGTTGGGTTTCAATTAATAAGGGTTCTTTTGGTACCTTTTCCGTGTTTTGATTTTTAACGGAGGGGTTTCGTGTATTAAATTCAACCACTATTCTATATTGATATCAGAATTTAGCAGTGTTATTAATTTTAATATGTACTGTGATTACATTTCTATACACATTGTAAAGAACCTTTGGAAAAGTACCAACTGTTCTAATGCCCCGAACCTACAGACATACAACGATTAGTTTTGCTTACGGATAGAGATACTTACTTGAAGTTTCAAAGTCAAAGGTTTTTATCTCATACAGACTTTTAGATCTAGTTAGGTGCACGGTTCCTAAGAGTGGGTCTTATGGAGAAGAGCCTGAATGAAACTCTATAGACACTCTTTTCAAAACAGTTTATTGTCATAGTTAAAAAATTAATTACCAACTATTTTTACATTTAAACATGTTTTTTCTTCCCCCAGACGCCGCAGCTTCCCGGCCCGTCAAGAGCCAGACAACGGTCGTGCAGTGCGGTTCTTCGTCCGTTCTCTCGGCTGGGTGGAGATCTCAGAGTCAGACCTGACTCCGGAGAGGTCCAGCAGGGCCGTCAACAAGTGTATCGTCGATCTCAGCCTGGGCCGCAATGATCTATTGGACCAAGTCGGCCGTTGGGGCGATGTGAGTTAACTGTCAGAGAGTTTCTTTGGAAATACATTTTTTATGTACTACTACTGAGATTTTTGTACCATTTCTCCTGAACATAAATACATTAGCCGTGAACACTATTTTCTATAGTCTTTATTTTTAAAACGTAACGTAGAGATAACCTATACCTATGTACTTATTTACTTACAGCATCAACAATCTGAAATTGACACTGCCTAATTCCACTGGGTATATAGGTGGTTTGTAATTAAAGTTATTTGTAATCATGAGTAGAATCGCCTGTTCAAGTATCGGTAACTAATTACCAATCTCCAAATATGTGTGCGTATCATGTTTGGGACTAATCTAAAGTGCAGTTTAGACATACTGCTTGACCTAATTTTTAATTGAATAAAGATCTGTAATTCCACTTTTCTTTCCTCATAGGGCAAAGATCTCTTCATGGACTTAGACGACGGGGCCCTCAAGCTGATCGACCCAGAGAGCCTCAACACGCTTCACACACAGCCCATACACACCATACGCGTTTGGGGAGTCGGGCGGGACAACGGACGGTGAGTAACCTCCCTTATAATCATTTACACTAAATTAGTTCAAAAATATTAAATAATGACCCTGTTTTCTGTCTTTGCTTTCTGGGAAATAGTGAAAGGTAAATACTGAAGAATTTCGGGTTTTAAAACTAGAATTTTTGTGTGATTTTGTATTGGTTTTTCGAGGTTATGTTACGGTTGAAATTTTTTATCGACGTTTTTAGTGCAGTAGACATTTTCAACGCCTTTTAGGACAAATATGAAGTTGTTAGAGTAGGTTATCTAAGAGGCCTTTTTTGTTTCTCTATAGGTAGTTCTTGTAAATACAGCTTTCACATTGTTATTTTGGCTTTAACATCACTAAAACTATATTTATTAACGTCATTTCACGCTGTCATACGCATCGCCGACAAATTGACGAAAATACAGCTACCGTCATTTGTTTTTTTCTGGCGCCCTTGTTCTCAAGTTCCCATTCGGGCGCCCATCATTTGCACGCTTATTATACTCTGATCTTGTTCATGCTTCTAGAACCTTCTTTTGTTTCCAGGGATTTCGCATACGTAGCCCGTGACCGAGCTACTCGCAAGCACATGTGTCACGTATTCCGTTGTGAGGCGCCGGCTAGGAGCATCGCCAATGCTCTGAGGGATATATGCAAGCGTATCATGATTGAACGCTCTCTGCAGCCGCCGCCGCGTCCCACGGATTTGCCGGCTACTAGGCGTCCTAGACCGCTTTCTGGTAAGTTTAATTAATCTGTAGGTATTGCACTGTCAATTTTGTCACTCTTATCAAATCCGTGGATATGTATGGATATATTACCCAGTTGTCAAGTCGTATGTGTAGGTACCTAATTGTAGATGTAAAATAAAATTGGAACCTTTTCTGTACGGCATTGATCACATCTTATCCATTCTAATCTGAAATTATAAATTATAATAGAAACAATCACGCTAGATTTTTTAGTGACGTGATTAGTCATCATCTGCCTAACCTTTTAACAACTATATTTGGGTTGGTATCCAATGGTCTCAGTTTTCAGTCTAAACGTATGCTGTTAAGTTAAGAACCAGGGATTAAATTTCTTCTTCCAGCCCTGTTCCTAATTATTGGGGGTTGGTGCACCAGTGACTTAACTACTGCATATATTAAATTCCTTTTTTTATTAACAGTGGGTGCAGCATTCCCAACCCCAATGGAGGAGCCGCGCAAGACGGTCCGCGCGCTGTACCTGGGCAGCGCGGAGGTTCCGCGCGCGACGGGCATGCGCGTGCTGAACGACGCGCTGGAGCGCCTGGCGGCCGCGCGCCCGCCCTCCGCCTGGCGTCCCGTTGCCGTCGCCGTCGCGCCCTCCATGATCACCATCACTGATGAAGGGGTGAGTTGACTGGTGCCTACTTGTTCCATAGCAGGTGGTCTGTTTCATCAAATCTCAGTTTCATCACGTGACATGTTACCACCAATGAAGGTTGAGTACATCTGAATGACCGTCAACTTAGACCAAGTTGACTTGTCCTGGCTTACCTCGAGGCGACTGACCCCCTGAGGTCTGGTATATATATTTTGAATAATAACGCATGGGCTTGTGAAATCATTTTAATGTTTATAATATGGAGTTGTAACAACCATAACTAAAGTAACGAAATTCAATCAGTCTCTTAATATGCTTTTAGGTAGGTACTGTTTCACCCCACCACCTACATTATATCAGAACCCGAAGTTTTGATTCCGAGATTCAGTGTAATCGGGCATGCGAGTTTATCATTTTAATAAGACAGTGCTACGTTACTAAACATTATCTTCCCCACTTCCAGGAAACAACCCCGATAGTGGAGTGTCGCGTGCGCTACCTGTCGTTCCTGGGCATCGGGCGCGACGTGCGGCGCTGCGCCTTCATCGTGCACGCGGCGCGCGACGTGTTCCTCGCGCACGCCTTCCACGCCGAGCCCTCCTCCGGCGCCCTCTGCAAGACCATCGAGGCCGCCTGCAAGGTACACCACTATCCCTTACCTAGAGCCCGTAACTAAGCAAGGCGTAGTGCCGTGCGTGGATGGGGTTGGTCAATCTTGTCACAACGAATTCCACCGTGTTTCGGAAAACATGATAAATTGCTGTGCTGTCATTTGAACATCTTTGACAAACGTTACGGGTGGTCAGAAAGTCTGAAAGAAAACCACTCTTATCAAGGGGTATCGGGTTGCTCAGGTAACTGGATTGAGGTGATTATACCTATATGCAGTCACTCCGTAACTGGGTTGAGAAGTTCATATGCTCTATGTATATGGTATACTAGTACACAGCTGCATCCGGTTACACTGGAAGCCGACCCCAAAATACTTAGGAAAAAGCTAAACAGATGAGAACTATATGTGCAATGGTATTTTCAGCTGCGCTACCAGAAGTGCCTGGACGCGCACGGCGGGCCGGCTAGCGGCGGCGCGGGCGAGGCGGCGCGCGGCTCGCTGGGCGCGGCGCTCAAGTCGCTGGTGGGCTCGCTCACCGGCCGCCGCGCCTCCTGAACCCCTCCCGCCCAGCCGCACTCGCAAGGTAAACACATACTAGACATCAGTACCTACACAACCGTTTGTCTTCGTAATCTAAAAGTCAGCTCTTACCTACTCATTCTCTCAAACTTACTTCCCAACTCACTCCCTTGCTTACTCAGCCTCTCAAACTCATTCACTCTTAAAGTCACCTCTCTTACTCGCTCAACCGCACTTATTTACTTTCCCAGCATATCTTTAGGAACCACAAGATCATATATATCCCTATAGACAATTAATTTGACGTTTCATAAGAGCCTGCAAAGGCCTATTTGAAATAAAAACAATTTGATTTTGATTTTTAGACAATAGTCTATTCTGTTCTGGTCTTGTGCACAGACGATAAAACATCACACAATGTTTCCAGAAAATTCTCCGGAGCGGGAGGAGTGCGGCGAGGCGGTTGGAGGCGACAGTGCTGCCCCCGACGAGCAGTAGCAGCCATTACATGACGTCACACTCACCGCCGCTGTATCGTTTTAACTGAGTAGTGCTCTCTCAGCAATACTAGTGTGCCTACCGATTGGAGGAAAAAGATTGTTAGGAATGACGTCATTTTATCTCGTATAAAGAACAATTTTTGGGCCGGACCCGTGAGTGGCAGATAAAACGTGCGGAATAGAGTAAGAAAGAGCGCGAAACGCCATATTGTCGCCATAATCGCTGTCTTAATGCGGTACTAAGCGCCTATTGTCAAAGATATGAATAGGTTTTAACCAAAGTACTCGTTAAAACGATACAAATCACGCAAGTCGACTGAGAAACATGACTAGAAAACTAGCCATCATAGTTTTGCTTACATTACATTGACAGACACCCATGTCTCTAAATGTCAAATAAAACATTTGACAATCTGGACTTTGAATTTGACATTTCATACAATCTCGACTGCATTGAACATATCTATTAGTTTTTTTATGCTAATAGGCCGTCATACTTAGTGGAAATATACTTAAATAAATTACGTGCAATATAGCAATAACAGGACTTTTTATTAGTTAAGAAATGTAACCGACAATGTCATTTTCCCTGTTGTTTTAAAACATTGTTTTCAGATTGAATTTGTAATTTGTAAATAGAACTGTTGATAAATTGCTTATAATACGTGCTTTATAAAAACTCCACAACACAAAATGAACAAGAAATGGCATCTTATAAGCAGGATAATGTCTCCGAATCGTTTGCGAACGATGCCTGCAATATGAGTTCATGTTCATCATGAGACCACAAATAAATGACTTGATACCAAAATGTCAAAAACAAAATTGAATGGAGTTACTATAATAATTTAATTAATGTTAGAGTAGCTACATGTAAGTCGGTGTTAAATTTTAATGTCAGACATCTTGAAATTGCAATTAGGCAAGCTAGCTTCCTCCATTAAAACTTCGATATTCGCCATAAGTTTGACTGTGTAAAATTCCTAATACTGTATTACTAAAACATTAATTAAATTAAAAATAAAATCGTTAAGCATTATAATCCTATCCCTTCCTTGCTTGAAAACTGTTGAAATATAAACCTATGTATTACCTCGAGTTGTAAAAAGCCTGTTTTAATTTGATGTTAGACGTTATGTATTTGTAAAACTTTACGTGATGTTTACAAAGTTAATGCATTTTCTATAAGTTTGTACTACAAACTACATAGAATAATATTGTGTGACTTTTAAACATTAAATAAAATTAACTAGTTGTTAGGATAACGTTTTAGAATAGATAAATGCTGATGTCCGATATCAAACCATATTTTTAGGGCTGATGTTTGTATTGATATATCGATGTGGTTTTCGACTTGAAATGTCAAATTAAACTTGACAATTCGAGGTTAATTTTACATTTTAAATTGACATTACCGTTAGGATTTACCAAAATGTTGGTCTCTTGAAGGTTACCTTATAAATTACTAGTCCATAGAAGTAGGTATGTTAAGCTTTTGTAAATTTAACGCTATTTATATTCTGTGACACAATATCTCACAGAACACTATTGATGTTAAAATAGATTTTTGTGTAAAACTAATTGTAAGACTCGTATCGGTTTAGTTTGGGATGTTGGAGGTTCTTTGTAAATAATTGTAAACTTAATGCGAGTAAACATAAGGTAGATAATTGATAGTTTGGGACAGTTTCCGGTCAGGGCTGGCCGGCTGCAGCACGCGATGGCCAGTCATTCGTAAGCTGGCGTTAGATGTTAGGCAGTGTGTATGGAAAGTATTGGTGTTGAGCACGGTATGTACCTAGACAGTAAGGCATCAATGGTTTCCAAAAACTTCGGTTCGTAGAGTTATTAACGAATATAGGACCCTATGAGTATAAATAAAGAGTTTATTTTTGCTTAAGCTTTAAGGTATTTAGAATTTCGATTGCTAAAGATAAATATTTTTTGTATGATCACCTCATTGAGTATTTATAATATTTATATTATAATGTAAGCTTTTTGGGCGTAAATTATATCTTTAGTTCCGCATTTTGAAGGCTCAAATTTAAAGTCCACTAGTTGTGTCTTTAAGATATAATTTGACAAAGGGCTCTGATTGTAAAATAGAAGTCTAACTGTCAAAGATATTAAGAACTAGACTTTAAATATTGAGCGATGGTCTACACTACCATCACAATATAATTTAAAACCCATCAAATCGCTAACCTCATTGTTACAAGGGTGTTCGGAACACATTGAGCTTTCAATAATATTATATATTTATACGTAATATTCAAACCGCTGATATTTAAATTAGATTAAAACAAAACCTAAATTCGGCCATTTTACATGCATAAAATATAAAATAAAATGGCTGACGAGTTGCCGTTGGCAGCTTATGTAGATTAGAAGTTTCATAAGGAGAGTTGTCATGAAAAAGGGAATTGGGACCCATGAAAAAGATTTTCGAATTAAATTTGACCTTACCGCAGTTGAAGTTTACTTATGGTCAAAGTTGGAAGACTTCAGTAGGTACCTATTTCAACTATGGAAGGTGAAATGAGTTCCAAAGTTACTCGAAATGTATTATTAATTAAAAGTGTTTTTGTGTCTGTAACACTTCGACAAATATATAGATAACTTAATAGTTTATAAAAGGGAGGGAATGACCTTTGAATATCAGCTAGACAAGATGACATAACGCTAAGGTTAGTAGGTTCACCGATGACTCAAAATGTTTGAACTTGGCACTGACTTTCAAATAACTTTCAGAAAATTAGCATATTCAAAGGTCATTCTCTTTCAATAGAATTAAGGCATTCGACTTAGAATATCACAAAATAGCTTCAAAGTATATTTCAAATATTAGAAAAAATCTGTGTCGCTTCACACTTATATAAATATAATGATACACTGAGCTGTTCTATAATACGTAAAGATAGTGTTATCACACTCTAATGCTAAGTAAAAGTCATTATTTATACAAAAATATATGAATATTTTAGAGTTGGGTTCATATGGGAACAATTGGACTGTTTCCCGAGTGGTCGATACCCAGTCGTTCTTGTATGAGTCCACTTGGCGCCATAACGTGACATTGCAAGCTTCAACGGCCTTTTATCGGATGAAGTATGTCAATATTTTCTATAAAAAATAAACGTTTATGTAGTTTATTAGATAGCTTGTGAATTCCTGTTTTCTAGCTCACTGTTGAATATAAACGATCGGGAAGATGTTATATACAGTCATCGCTTTGACAGCTTAAAAGCCTTCAAACTGTGGCTTTTAATGAATACTTTTGTGAAATTAATAAAAAAATATTCATACACATGTGTTTTGTTTTCTTTAGAATGACTTGAATTTGGAACCCTTGCTTGGAACCCTTCTGAACCTAATAAAACGACTAACACCGCAATCAATTATTTTTTTACAGTTTATAAAAGATAAAGATAAAAAATAAATAAAAGATATGTTTGGTTGTGTGAATTAAATACATCATATTCATTATAAATATTTATTCATAATCGTTACATTGGGCATAATTTGGAATTTAGGATTTCAACTCACTCAATCACAAAAGAAGTTTTAACGTTTTATTTTAAACAAAATAAAACTACATACATAAATATCATATTATTTTCATCTGCGTTTGTGTAAAAATATCTTACTGCTCCACAACTCTTGATTTTGCGCATCTAGCAGTTATATGTGACAACTACTAAAATGCCTTTAGTTATTAAAACAATTATCATTAATAGTACAATCATGATTTAAATCTTAACTTTTTGGCGTAATTTCACATATTTTAGGCCTAGGAAATAGTAATACCAATTGACAATATTGTCTCAATCCTAGAAGATCTTACAACTTATGAATATAGAAGATAAAGTAGTTTTTACTGAAACTATGTACTCAAAAGTCGTTCGCAGTGTTGCTTACACAAAAAATATCTATCGTTCTAAATTATTTCAACATGCAAACGACAGTTGAAAAAGTGGAGCAGCATTCTTGTTGGTGTTTGTCGTAAAACTAATAGCTTTATTATACAAAATACGTGTTTCTATACAAACTTAGTTTATTTATCAATAAAATTAAACATCTTTTTTGTCTAGCACGTGGGTCCAGAGATATGACGAAAAAGAAAATCATTATGAAGACAGTTAAATGAAAAGGCAAAAGATAATTTGAAAAAACAATTTTTAAGGTACTATTTAAAGTTATTGATTAAATAATCTGAAAGGAACTATTTTGCATTTTAATAAAAATCACATTTAAATAAAAAATTCAAGCAGTAAGTATTAAGGTAAAAATTAAGACAATGAGCATGCAATACGGTTTAAAAAAAAACACAAAATAACTTGAAAAAATAAAACAAAATATTCCCTGGACCCGACAAAAGCAAAAAAAATGCCAAAATCGACAATAATAGTCTTGATAAGCGCATCACTAGGGTCAATTATGTCGATAAGCAGATAAAAATCGACTTTTCTTTTTATCGATATATTTGCTATCGACATAATAACGTGCTTAGACAACTATCGCGAGTTTATCGATGTCGGTAGATCGTGTATCTTGATAATTTGACAACATTGGTGCATATTGTTAACAGTGAGATAATTTAACGAAAATAATACTTTCAGAAAAGAATTTAATATATATTTTGTGGTAACTGAATAAATTGAATTGCTATTTAGAATAGATTTATTGGCACTACTGCTTAGTTTACTACTCTAGTTTCGGAGCTATTAACAAGAAAAAGTTTAATTTCAGAATATTTTGGTGGACTTAAATGTCATAACATACAAAGATCAAAATTGAAAACCTCCTCCTTTTTGGGACGTCCGCTAAAAAGTAATGCATCACAGGTTTTGTTGAATTTTAAAGAAAAAATTAACAAAACTTGTGTTATTCCTTATTATTGAACTTGTATTTTCAACAATGTCCCACATGTACTTTTCAAGTTCTAAGTAGAGCAAATATTTATATGTAACAAATAAACTAAAAACTGTACTGATTTCAAAAAACAATCACTTACCTGGGGCTTGATTTTGCTAAGTTCATGTGTGACAATTGAATCTCAATAGCAGTTTTAACCGTAACGGGCATTCTGCTACTAATAAGACCAATCGTATTTCAATGACATTTCATCGGTTTGTCATTGGTCTATCATTTAGTCTAAAGGATAGTTTACGATTATTTAAAAGAAAGAATAGTGGAAGACCACATACGCTTTAATCGTAATTGAGTCGTGATTGGACATCAATCGTATGTAGCTTAAACGAAATTAGCAGTATCGAGACCCTGCTTAACATAGGCTATATTATATCCTGATACGAGTAGTATTTTCGAGTGAAATTGAACGAAAAAGCTAGTAAGACAAATAAATGACCAAGGCAACACGACCTACCGAATGGAAAAACCGCGTGTACAGTATAAATTGAGATACCGGTAGTGGCTAGTTCGGCTGAGATATATAGTATCTTCATGTAACTATTACAACATCCTTGTGATTTCAACAGCGTCGACGCATCATCCTGGAACAATATTGAATAGATAATTAAATTAAGAAATACAAGGTATTAATAATTGTTTTTTGCAGTGACACGCAGTATCCTGCCTAGCCTTTATCCAACTATATTGGAGGCTTCAAGTCTAACCAGTGTTAATAATTCTGACTACCCCGAAAACTGCCAAGGGTGTAAAAATGACAGCCCACCAATTTAAAACACAGCATTTTAAAATTATATAAATATGCCTACTATTCTTACTACAGAACACATTTCCCTATAGCTAAATAAAACTATTATTATTTTTCAAGTAAGATAGTCTTTCAGTAAATAAAATTAAAATAATAATGTTTTCTCACCTGTGATGGCATTACATCCATCCATTTTGTTCAAAGAAGTGCGTTCTGTACTGAAACAAATGAAACGTCTATAGACAAGGTGCTATGTTTCGTTTTATCCAAAATTATTTATTTACAAGACATTTACTGTCTTACCACAAAAACTTTTAAACGCCAGTTTATGCCTTGTCTAAAAAAATGTCAAATTATGACGTTGACATATGGTTCATTTTGCAGCCAAAATTTTATTAGACAAGTGTAAAACAGGGTTTAAAGTTTTTGTAGTAAAGGCCTTAAATTTTATGAGGGTGCTTAACTTCTAGGTATGTTAGGGAAAAGCTTTCATACCGCTACCAGATCCGATTTAAAAAAATATTTCTATGTTAGATAGCTCGTTTATGAAGGACCCTATTATAGAGGGGCGCGAAGTAGATACCACGGCGCGTGGGCAAAATCACGTTGGTGAAAGCTAATTCATTAATACAAAATAATAAAAAGGAATCACAATTTCTAATAGGTTTAGGGACCAACTAAAGTCAAACACCCTCGTCATGTTACAATTTGGAATGGAATACAAATATGATCACAAAAATGTTTTAGTCACAAAGATACACAATACACATAATGAAATGGATATTAAAGCATTAGTACACATTGACAAATATGTTTCTACAAATGTTTTACATTTTTATTTCAAATTCTAGTATAGCTAAAAATGACTTACAAATAAGTTTTAACCCATAATTGACTCTATAAAGCTACATTTATACAGAATTATCTAAAAAAATATATATTATCCTAATTGTAATAAATTACGAAAGGAAGAGGGTTTTTTTTTTTAAGATAAACAGTATAAATAACAATGTGTATATAATATAAGCGTTTAAAATTTTTTTACATTCTATTCTATAGTGTTTTACATATGTACCTATGTATGTATATGATTACAAAGTGCAAAAATGATGAGCATAATTATATGTACAAAGCATAGCGCGTGAGGACGTGGCGAATGGTTGGAACGAGTTACATTATTTTAAATTCATCCTCCGAGCCTTTTCCCAATCATGTTGGGGTCGGCTTCCAGTCTAACCGGATTCAGCTGAGTACCAGTGCTTTACAAGAAGCGACTGCCTATCTGACCTCCTCAACCCAGTAACCCGGGCAACCCGATACCCCTTGGTTAGACTGGTGTCAGACTTACTGGCTTCTGACTACCCGTAACGACTGCCAAGGATGTTCAATGACAGCCGGGACCTACAGTTTAACGTGCCATCCGAAACACAGCCAATGGTGTCTAAGAATACTTAGAAAGTACATACAAACTTAGAAAAGTTGCATTGGTACTTGCCTGACCTGGGATCGAACCCGCGCCCTCGTACTTGAGGTTGGTCCTTTACCCACTAGGCCACCACGACTTTACATTATTTTAAATTATTTATTTTATATTGTTTTATTCTTTTTATTTTTAGAGAAACACCAATATAAAACAGGCCCAAAATAGTGTGTATTTTTACATTACAATCTTCACTGCAGAAAACACTCGTTACAACCTAGTTAGAAGCTGTACAAGCACAATGACGAACACAGAGTAGTAGCTAAATGGAGTTTTCACAGTTGACTACAATGTAGACAAATCGGGATTTTGTATGCAATTAAATTGGATCATACAATTGCTATAGAAGTTAAGAGATTTAAAAAAAATGGAAGCTAGTCAACCAAAGGACTTGTTTTAATGAAAGAATCGGGTTAGCAATTTATGCAGATTCATTTCATTATAAGTTACAATTTATAAAAATAATACTGTATTATAAGTTCACCTCAGTGCAGTACAATTTTCAACCCCGACTTTTAACATCCGCTTTTTATTTTGAGAGTAGTATTTTTACTAAGTACGTTGAAAACTCCATATGCTACAGTATCCGTGGCGCTGCGTGCACTTACAGCTTGTCGGAGTTGGAGGCGTCGTCGAAGGCGGCGCGGGGGAAGGCGGGCTGGCTCGAGCACCGCGAGTGTTTCGCTAACAGACATAAACAGCACGCTTACCCTTCTAGTTTCATTTATTCTTTACCCCCATGTAATATCATTATCATCTCCCAAGCCATTTACCAACTATGTAGTACTGTCTCTCCTTCTTCCGAGCCCTTTCCCAACTGTGTTGGGGTCGGCTTCCAGTCTAACCAGACGCAGCTATGTACCAGTCAGTACCCAATACCCCTTGTATGGGTGTACTACGCCCAATCGAATGACAAATAATCGAATGCCAATTGATCGACCACTATAAATCGAAATTCTAAATACTCGAACATTCATAATATCGAATGGTTATTAAATCTAACATTCAATACATCACGCAGTCAATACATCGAGTGTTCAAAATATCGAATTTTCGTTTGATCGAGCGTTAAATGCATCGCATATTCATCCTATCGAAAAATGTATATTTTTTATACATACAAGAAAAACTCAAAATTTATTAATAAATCACATTTTAATCTTTAATTCTTATCTTTTAAAGGTACATTTTAAAATTTTGTGTGAATTGAAAAGGCAAACGCGGGATTGGGAAGACCAACTTTACAAAAAAGAGGCAAAAGGGATGATAATGCGATTGAAAAAATGTTAAATAATAAAAACTACATTAAAATTTATAAATTATTCATAAATTTTGATTTTTCTTGTATTTATAAAAAATATAAATTTTTCGATAGGATGAATATGCGATGCATTTAACGCTCGATCAAACGAACATTCGATATTTTGAACACTCGATGTATTGACTGCGTGATGTATTGAATGTTAGATTTAATAACCATTCGATATTATGAATGTTCGAGTATTTAGAATTTCGATTTATAGTGGTCGATCAATTGGCATTCGATTATTTGTCATTCGATTGGGCGTAGTACACCCCCCTTGTATTGGGTTGCCCGGGTTATGAAAGTTAGGAAACTTCACAACAATTTATTAACAAACAGGGGATGCTACCTATGTATTTGCGGCGTTCATGTTAATGTATTTTTCATGTTGATATTTCTGCTAAGATGGTGCTCTCTTTTACCATTAAAAAGCTCATCATAAGTTAAACGATTTCCCTTTAAAACCCTTTGGCAGTCAAAGCCTTGAATAATATAATTACACTAAGCACCCGATAAATAAATTATTGATTATAAAAACCATTTCCAAATACTCTTATAATCTCATTAGGAATTAAATAGCAGATATACAGTTCTTTATATTGGTAGCCTAAAGCCCAATTTCCCATAATTTCAGCCTATAGTATTATATTTTATAATAGGTATAAAAGTGAAAACGATAATTACCGTTTGTGATAACTCCTCCATACGAATTACTGTTGAACTTTGTAGGTTCTTGAGAATGCTGGAAAATACAAAAAGATAATGTTAATTTCTAGTTAGTAAAATACATAATTATATCTATGATAAATAAATTTACTATGAAAAATCTATTTTCCGACACAAGTTGAAACAATCGTTTTTATAGTATGATGAATTATTCTTTGAAGACTACAATTTGTTTTCCATTGAAAAGTGACACAGAAAGGATGATTTCACGCTTTAACTTATTTATTAGCAAATGCATATAGAACATTACATTACTAATGAAATTTTGTAGGTATGGATGTTTATTTCTTTTTCAAGCAAAAACTACCAAATGGATTTTGGTGAAACTTGGCGGTAATAGGTAAAGTTTGTATAATAAAATAACATACTTTTTTATGTGACAGAATTTCTCACCTCCATCTCCCTAATATTTCTCATAATGGTATCAATTTCATCGTTAGTAGGCTCTTCACTGTCACTCTTGCGCACTTCCTTATCCTTCCTACAATTGCTATTACTGAGTTTTTTGTTCGCGTCACAGTTCACACGGTTGGAAGGCACTGTCTCACTTTTATCACGTTTCTCACTTTTATCACTTTTTTCAGTCCTATTGTCTTCCACTAACTCAACGTCACTGCTACTATCGTCAACTGCTAACGGTTCTTGCTCACTTAAAGGATCAACATCCGATATTATAACAACATCTTTTTTCTTTTTGACTTCTGGTGGTCTTTTGTCTGGTTTTGCAAATGTTGGGGAGTGGTGTACAGGAACTAAGGCTGGTCTCGGGATGTTGTTTTCAGAGACCCTCATGCTTTCAATCTGCTTTTGAGGAATTTCTTCCTTTAACTTTGGACTGGGGTCTTTTTTGCTGGGCTGGTAACTGGTGTCTACATGTAACGGGGAAGCCACTCTCTTTTCTTTGATTTGACTCTTCTCTGATTTCTTACTCTTGTCCTTTTTAACCATTTCGTTCAGTGCTGCTGGTGACTTAACCCTTATGAAGCCTGAGTGTTTATCTGTAGCTTGGACATTATTGTTCAATTTTTTCTCAGGTTTAGGAGGGTTATTGGGTACCGGTGTAATAGTAATGCTGCCAATATTGTTCGGAGGAATGTATAGTTCTTCTTTCTTTTCAGTGTCTTTTTTATCTGGTTTCTCTACGATGAGATCTTTGCTGATTGAAAAGGTGTTCATAATATTGCCAAAGACTGAGTTTTTGCTGACTTTTGGTTCTTCAGTGTCAGTTTTATCTGGTGATGGTTTACTGGTGGTAGTGGTGACGGTGAGCGAGCTTGGGAACGTGATGGGTTCGGTAAAAGTGGTTGAAGGGAGAGTCTCGCTGCGTTGTGGTTGGGGTTCGATCCTGGGCGGTGCAGGTTCGGGCCGCTGTGTTGGTGGTTGCGATGCTGAGCCGAGCCGTTGACGTTTCAAGTCTGATACTTTGATTTCTTTGCTGAGACTGGAATTTAAAGATGGTTGGTTTTAGTTATTTTCTTTTAGGCAAGCTCCAAACTTATTGATGATATAATAAGCACAATAGCACGTTATTTTAGGGGTGATATATTTTAGCACTAAAAGTATTGTTGTTCCTACATGTCCAAATAAAAAATGTCTTTACATAATTAGTAGTAAATAATGAGTTTCAAAGACTCATTAAAATAACGATATTGGTGTCTACAATAGCAGTATTGTAATTTTTTTTTTCTAAAGGACAATGGGCACAAATATATGGGACCTGGTATATCCCACCAATAGGAATGTCATATATACCATTGGATAGGTCTTTTTATGTAGAACAATATTTACTATGACAGCTTTGTTGAAATGTTTGTCCGTTCTGAGATATAGATCAAAAACTGTGCAAAAGTTAGAACTAAGTAATCTATTGATAACTCAAGTTTTTAAAGGAAAATCTAAGTACTACCAAGTGTAAGTCTTGTAAGTGCTACCTGCTGTGCCCGTTAGGGTCCATAATTGTTACTATTAGGTATGTAGCATTTCAACCTTTTATAACAGACAAACAATAGAACAAAGCTGTCACAGTAAATATTGTTCCAATTAAAAAGACCTATCCAACGATATATATGACTTTGCTATTGGTGCGGTTTCTCATTACGCCCAAAATCCAGTTGATACAATAAAAGGTTGAAATGCTACATAATAGTAACAATTATGGATCCTAACGGGCACAGCAGGTAGCACTTACAAGACTTACACTTGGTAGTACTTAGATTTTCCTTTAAAAACTTGAGTTATCAATAGATTACTTAGTTCTAACTTTTGCACAGTTTTTGATCTATATCTCAGAACGGACAAACATTTCAGCAAAGCTGTTATAGTAAATGTTGTTCTACATAAAAAATGCCTATCCAATGATATATATGACATTGCTATTGGTGGGGTATACCAATCTGCCCATTGTCCTTTATCATATCTTCTAAGGCCTACTCTTGACTGCTAATAAACTTTTTTCTATAAATCAATTGTTGTTTTGTTCAATTGGTTTTTGTGAAAATGGGCCTGAGTCTTGTAGACCTTTTTTCTAAATGAATAAAAACCAGTATATTAGTATAGTGATGAGTATATAGGGTAGGTACTGTACTCACTCGGCCTGCCTGAGCAGCGTGGGCATGCGGACAAAGCCTGCCGGGAATAGTGGCAGCACCCGCGCGTGCAGCAGGCGGGCCGCCGGGGCCCCCGCGCCTGCCAACCTGGATGCATAAAAATATGGCTTTATAAACTGTTACTAATATTAGTTGTACCCTGTGGGTGTAATTTTAGAGATATGAGATACATTATCAAAGAGACAATTTTCATGCAGCCGAGCCTATACCTGACACGTATTTCCTCAAAACATGATTTGTTGTCTCATCGAATACGAGCGGCGCGAAACACATCTTGAATATAGGTGTCGATTGTATGGTAACTGTTTTTTTATGCATATGCATAAAGGCGGGACCTTTGCTTCACGTGTATATGCATAAGAGTAGGTATAAAAGTAGCATAAAACTGGTATTATAACCTGCATCCGAGCTTCAATTTATTGCCTACTGAAATTAAGACTATTTTATTTTTATGAATTTCCGCAGAGAAATGTGCCTCATTCCATAATTTACCTTCTCACTCTGTTAATACCAAAAATATGCGCGAGATACACTCCATACTCATATATGAATAAAAACTAAAGTATAATTTTAGTTGTTCTACTGTACCTAGCAGCTCTAGCGAGCAGTGCCCGGCTGCGTGCACACCAGGGGAAGCGTCGCTTGGGGAGACGCTTCTCCACGTGCGGGGCGCCTTCTGCTGCCGACGCTATCTGGATCTTCTTCCTGTAATGTTTATTGAGAGTTTCTTATTGTTAGATAATATTGAACAAGTTATAATTTTAAATAAATAAAGGTGGTAATATACATATATCATGCAATGAACATCTGGAAATTAATACATTACATACAATATAAATTGCAATCATTCACTAAGTTAAATAAAATACCCAAAAACTATTACACAAAATCTAATATTGTATTTGTAATTCACTTTTTCTACTACAATAAACAAAGTTAGCAGCAGAAACAATCTTTTAACGAATATTTTTTTTATTGGAATAAACACAATGAATTTTATAATAACTGACCTCTCTTCTTGTACTCGTTCACACTCAGCATTATAGTTAGCTATCATAGCCGGCGTGCGCTCATCTATTAATGCTTTTAACCTGGAAACAAGAAGTTATTGGCTGTAAGTATTAATTAACATTTTGAAACCGATAAATGTTCTTTTTAATTTATACTCAACTGTATTTAAAATTTCACAGTGGGCAACTCGCAGATGAGTTTTTGCTACATCAGAGATATAAATATTTACCTACATAAAAATATCAGTTCAATTTACTTTTTTAAACTTTAATCTTTTTAAACTTTTTTTAATCTTAGGTTATGAGAGGCATAAACCAATAAACGGAATAATCCATACTAATATTATAAAGCTAAAGAGTTTGTTTGTTTGAACATGCCAATCTCAGGAATTTTGAAAATTCTTTCAGAGCCCAATAGGCAGGCTATAGGCTACTTTTTTGTCCCGGTACGGGAAGTAGTTCCCACGGGATGCAGGTGAAAACGCTGGCAGAAGCTAGTTAACTATGAAATATTTTCAAAAAGGCCCTTACCTAAGTAAAGTCTCAACAATCATAGCCTCCCTCTGTTCAAAGGTGAGCGTGTTGGGATCAAAATCTTCTAAGTCATCATCAACTTTACGTTTGACGTTACGCTGTGTTGTTGACGCAACTGTTGATGACGCAACCGTTGATGTAGATGTTGAGTTGGCAGTGTTGGCTGTCGCTGTTGTTTGTTGAGCAATTGTTGTTGTTGACGCTGCTGTAAATGGAAGAATGAATGAAGTTTGTGTAAGTTTTTTATTCTCATTAATTTGATTGAGTTACATACGACATAATCATGATGCCCTCCTAGCCGATTATCGGCTAGGGCGGCTGTTCTCATGTAAGGAGATTAGCCAACTGTGCAGGACATATTATAGTGCACAAGCATTTGCGCAGACACAGGTGCACTCACTATTCCTTCACTCTCATAGCCCGATGGGACGGTAATCCGACACGACCGGAAAAAGATCAGGCGCAGGACCGACATTTACGTGCTTTCCGATGCACGGATGTATCAATCGCCAGCCGATAGGCTCCGGGCTGCTCTGTGAGATTATCTAAAACCCACGAAGCGATTTCGGGATTCAAACCCGAGACCCTGTGCTCAGCAGCCGCGCTTGCGACAGCTAGACCAACAACAAAATAAGTATTCAAGGACAACTAATGTATAATATAGAAAAACATTTATATTTACATGTAGTAGGCTGTGTGTGTCGATGCTGCAGCTTCGCACGAGAAGTCCCGAGTGCGGCGGCCGCCCGCGACCATGAAGCACTGCTAACACTTGTAGAACTACCCGACAGCGCCGAACTTAGTCTGACAAATATAAAAAAAATACCTATGTAAGTATAACAATGTCTATGGGGTCAATAAAAGTAAATATATATTATCATAAAAAAAGAAAACTTTAAACTATTATACATATAGTTCTCGTATAACTTGTTAGTGGTAAATAAATTCTAAGCCTATTTCAAGGTTTGGATAAGTGTCTACTTTTATGAATAGACTTATTCTCCATCACGTGGCCCAAAGCGTTGCGCGCTCTGTCAGCCGCTGATACTAAGATGTTCCGTGTGTTCTTAAAACTTTTTAAACTCCCCAATGGTATATAGGTTTTAAGCAGATTAACCGATTTAAGATCATGTTCCAGCCTTATATATTAAGATAATTCACCATAGAATTTTAAATTACTTTTTTCATCTCTAACTAAATTTTTTGATTAATTGTACATACCTGACAACAAACTGTTCTGAAAGTGCCATGAGCTGTTTCCTAGACGTGGCGGGGTTCTGCGCGAGTGTTCGACTGACGAAGCTTTCCAGAGACTCTAAGGCGGCAGCGACGGGCGCCGGCAATTTCGCTTCCACTTTCATTTCTGTGTCCCTGTGGATTACATGAGTTGATTAATTTATTAAACGGTTTTATTTAGCTTACCCTGTTTGTTTTATTATTTATTCTTGGGTCAAATTTAGTAATTCAAATTTAAGTACCTTGCTGTTGTCAGATTGATCTGAAATTTGGTACACACCTTTAAGTCCGATGACAATACAATATACTAATATCAATAACATTGTAAATCCAAGATGGCCGCCGGTACAAAATGGCAGATTATATATTTTTCCACAACCCCCTCAATATGGGTATCAAATGAAAGGGCTACTCAAGTAGAATACTGTCAGCAACCCCAGCGGGACCCAACAGGGCCAAGGCCTGCCTGGGCTGCGGGATTGTCCCGGTACATAAAAGGCCTACGACGAAACACAACGGTTTTTATTAGTCAGTAAGAGTCTGGCACTCCCTCATCGCTGCTGACCCATATATAGAATGAGGAATATTCGGTAGGCATTTTCATTAAATACTAAAAACTAGAAAATAAAAAATCGGTAAAAAAACTTTTAAGTTAAACGGTTTTATCTTATGTGCACTGAAAACTAGAAAATAAAAAAAAACTGTTACTTGCCTATAAACCTACATAGGTGGTCCCGGTCATATTAGACTAAAATAAAAACGTGGGGGCCCTCTGAAATCCTACCTATGGCAAAGCATATCTTTATACTTTGGTAGATCGTGAGCTCGGCGTTCGCTGGTGAAGCCGCTACGGCTGATTTATTGATTGTCAAAATGTCCAGTTACGATTATAGTAAGTAGAAATCCACACCAATTATACCTCTAGAAGAAAGTATTACAGCAATAGTTAGGTAATGGGCCCCACGTTTTTATTTTAGTCTAATATGACCGGGACCACCTATGTAGGTTTATAGGCAAGTAACAGTTTTTTTTTATTTTCTAGTTTTCAGTGCACATAACATAAAACCGTTTAACTTAAAAGTTTTTTTACCGATTTTTTTAAGTAACACATATAACGTGTAATTGTAAAGGTTTGCATAATAAAACTGGTAATATTTGAATGAAATAATGGCGTAGACTCAACGCCAGACCTTTTGTCCGCCAGCCCACGAAGCTATTTCGCTCCGATTTGGGGATCGAACTCTAGACCCAGTGCCCAGCAGTCGCTCTATGCGACTACTCTACTTGATCAATGAGGCAGATTCAAAATTCAAGGTATGTAAGTACTATGTAAAAAAAATATTTCAAAGAGACCATACAGATTCTTACGAAAAGTCAAGTTGGTTGGACGGTTATAAAGGCTGGTCTCGTGGAGAAGAATCAGTAACTACAGGGACACATTTCTCAAAAAAAAAAATAGTGAGTAATCATCAGATAACAAAAAAAAAGTTTGTAATCATACAAACTTTATTTTCACAGCAATACTTACCTGGAGCTGTCAGAAGTGATGGCGTTTTCAGAACTGGGCGCAGGTTTAGATGTCAGAGAGTCTGACTGAGATGTACGTGAGTCTGCACTTTCGCCCTCACCATGAGCGTTGTCTGAAACGTAGTTATTGTTATTATGAAGGTAAAATGTAAATAATTATAAAACTCATCTATACTGATAAATATAACGAGGAAAAAAATATATAATTAATAAAAAAATAATGGATAAACTAGTAGTTTGTAGTAGTTCTTACGGTACGTGGGTTAAACCGCGGAAAAACAGCTAGTTTATACATAATAAATAAATTGTTTATGAAATAAAACATACCATCGGAAGTTTGTTTCCCAGACGTAGCTGCTGAAGAGTCAGTGCGCCGCACTTTCTTAGCTTTCTTCTTTTCAATCTTCTTATTTTTCTGTTAATCACAAATAATAACAATTATTTTATTGAATGACCAACTTTTAGGGAATTCCTACTATCATCGTTATTATTTCTGCTGTAGATATTAGTAGCAATAATGTTAACTATCATTTATTGCTGTATTAATTATTAATACTTTACCAAGCTATACACTAGATATGATAAACTAATAATGTGGTCAGTAATATGACTTCAGTACAAGCGCGACAAGATGTTGGTACAAAAAGGTACTATGGTACCAGTAGTATTATACAGTAACAAATAGGTGCCGAAATAGTATGTTTAATAACAAATTCACATAACCATAGCTAACTGGCAGCTTCCATAGCATGACATACATCCTGCAATATCACTCTTATCATAAAATTACATCCATGTAGTTAAAATGTATTAATCTATATACCTTCTTCCGATGTTCAGTATTGTGTGAATCCACATCACCGTTAGCAATGGCTTTGGGATCCTTTACATCCTGACTGGACTCGGAGGAGCTCTCCGATGACTCTTCCTCACTACTGCTCGATGAGATGCGCCTCTGTTTAAGAAATAAAAAAACATTAATATAGTATGCACACAAAGATATACTATATAAGTAGGAGGCATTCCATTATTTGCATGTGAAGAGAAGTTGCTGAGCTGAGCAGTTTATTCCTTTTTTGCAGCATAAATATTTATGAAAATTTGAAGGGAGAAGCACTGCTGTTTTGGAAGCTGGCCGTCTTTTGCAAAATTGGACTTAAAAAAACTACAGATTTTACTTTTTTATTCCATTACTGTGTTATTTGACTGGATTTTGAAGTATAAAGGCGAGATTCCACCAAGGATCAGAGATCCTTTATAAATTACTCTTTACTCTCTCCTCTTCGCTCGCTCAGTAAAATAAATGAAGGGCGGGCGTTTTGGGGGCTGTCTTTTGTTTTGACGTTCGAAAAGTGCTGATTTTCAGCCTACTTTGAATAAATGACTTTTGAAATCCGTGAGGAGTGAACTTCTACTTCCTACTTTAAAAATTACTCTACTCAGCAAGGGTTCTGTGAAGTCCAGGTCCATATGTCATTAAAATCAGCATTTTTACAAACTCACCTTATTTCTCCTGCCGGGTTCAGCATCGGATATGGCGGACTGGTTCTCAGGCACACTCTTGAACTCCAGAGATCCGCAGTTGATGTAAAACCCGCCGTGTAACGTGTCGCACTCCGGAGGGATCATCTCATCGTACTGGGAAGAAATAAAAGGGGTTAAATTGTAAAATTATGGTGAAGAATTTGGTGTTTTACTTTACTTTTCTTGTATATGAGAATGAGAATTTGGTGAGAACGCGCATTTGCGAGGTATTAACGATTTCTCGTACAAAGTATGACAATTTGAGGTAGATATGTCATTTCAAAAGTGTAGTTCCTACTGAGACGATTTTATAAAGATTTTTTTTCACAAATGTATGATCATTAAACCAATGAGAATTTCAGAAGCAAATTAGACTGAAATACCAACATTAAAATAATTAATTATCCTTCTGGCGCAGTGGGGTAATAAATCACATTAGCAATAATAAGCATTCAGTTATTATGTACCTTCCTAACGTTTTATATGTTTGAAGGAAAAGTACCTACATATATAATATATATGTATAAGTATTACCTACAAAAATCTCAAAGAGGGTTATTTCAAAACAGTCAATAGAAAGCTAATGCTAAAACGGGATATATTCTGGAAACGAATGAGCTATGCAGCCTTTCGCTCCAAAATGGAGTTATAATGTCATATGCGGATGACACTGCTCTATTGTTTTCAGGCAAGTCAAGAGCTGAGGTGTATGATATTGCTCAAAATGGTTTTGACGTTGTGACTAAGTGTCTCCAGAATCACCTCCTAACATTAAACGCAGATAAAACCAATTACGTTTTATTTACAATTAGAAACAATAACATACCACTTAGTAACCTAAACATTCACGCACATATTAACTGCACGTATGCTGACAATGCATGCTCTTGCCCCACTTTAGCCAAAGCTGACCAAGTAAAATATCTAGGTGTTACGATTGACTCAAATCTAAATTTCCGTAAACATATCGAGTTACTATGTACGAGAGTACGCAAATTAATATATGTATTTAAAAATTTACGTAATATTGCCGACTACAAAGTAATAAAACAGGTTTATTTAGCTTTGTGTCAATCTATTCTTACATATTGCATAACTTCTTGGGGCGGTGCAGCTAAAACAATTTTACTCCCATTAGAACGTGCTCAAAGAGCAATTCTTAAGGTCGCTACCTTCCGCCCTTTTCGATTTCCTACGCACCAACTCTACACAGCATGCGATGTGCTTACAGTGCGGCAATTATATATTTTAAACATAGTGCTACACCAGCATACTGCACTTCCTTTTGACCCTCTGCCTTCGGACAAGAGAAGGAAGGACTTAGTTTGCATAAAGCCTCAAATCAGACATGCCTTTACTAAGCGTTTTTACGTGTTTTTAGGACCTCTTCTATATAATAGGCTTAACAAAGTACTGAGTTTCTATAGTTTAAGGTATAAAAAATGTAGTAAGATGTTGTCAGAATACTTAGTGACACTGAATTACACAGACACAGAACAACTTCTAGAAATTTTGTTATAATATTTAGTCTGTTCTACTTGTTAATGTTTATTTTTGTATTATTCCATAGATATAGTTATATTATGTGTACTAATTGTATGCTAAGCTTAGTTGTGTAGTTATTTATTGTAATAGAATATATTTTCGTTTTAACTAAAACTTTCTGCCATAATGAAACTGGATTGTAAGTGATGACCTGAAACACAGGTTTAAATTAAACCTAGTTCGGGCGGTCCACTATCAAATAATGCATTTTCCGAATCTATCGTTATTCATATTCTAGTTCTAGTATATTTGTAAGCACATTAATTGTATCATCCTTGTAACAGGAAAACTTGTTTCTGTTGGATTAGTGTTCTTTTTTGTAAACATTATTTTTTAATAAATTTTATTTATTATTTATTTATTTATTTATATTTATTATATTCCGGTGCGACAGTCCCAACTGCTAGTCTAAAATACCGTGACCCAAATACTACCGTTTTGGCTTACCACTTAATTGCTTTGATTACGTATTGTGAAGTTGGTTATTTTTAACCCTTAACGCATAATGAGGTAAGTTTTGGCCGGTAAGTGTGTCTGTCTGTGACGTGTGAAAAGCTATGATCTCGTTTATTTATTTATTGCAAAAATGTATACAGTTACAGAAATCTCTTCAAGTGACAGAACGGTTTGGATATGTTTATTTGAATGTAGAAGTTTCTAATTCTGAGGATTGGTTCTCTTTAAAATTCAATAGCAGAATAGAGGAAAATATTTTGTCCTGAATTTATTATGGAAAAGTGGAGAAGAAATTCATGAATGCACCTAACAGACGATAGAAATAAGTAACTTGCATATTATTTAATAATTATTTTTTTCAAATGTCTTACCCCATGTGTGTTGTCGATGAAAGAATCATTTTCATCGTAGCCCGCGCCGATGTCCGCAAAATCGTCATGTTTCGACCTGCCCTTGCGGCCATATGTGCTCTTTCCGCCCTGAAATATTTTATATAAGGAATATAATTATAGCACATGTACCATTTTTCTAATTTAATGAACTTTAATTAGCCGTAGGATGTCTAATACTGAACAGGGTTGTTCTATCAACCTATCTCGATTTTAGTACAAAGAAAAAACATAAAAGAAACTCCTGCTGTTTTGAAGTCGATTAAAATCGAATTAATCCATTTATTTTATTTTATTTAGATTTAAAAAAATAGTGAAATGTAGTTTGTAATAAGTGATTTGCTGTTGAGGCCCAAAGAACTTGCAAAGAAAATAGTAATTATTAGTAAAGATTCATCAAAACCTAACAACATTTACTAATCATTTTGAGACATTTGTTTTCTAAGGAAAAAGTATTTCAGAGTAATTAACTTTAGTCATTTGTTGCTCATAAAGGGATAAAGCCATTTGGTTTTTTATAATTAACATTATGGTTTCCTGTGCTTCTACACACTTATGGCTATGTTTTACATTATAATTATACCCATATTTACAGCAAACTAATAATCAAAAGGAAACTTACATATTTCTGTTCAAACTTCCTGGCAATGCGTTCCACATCATCATTGTTCTCTGAGAACGGGTCCAGCCCTGCTGTCTTACCATTTTCTCTCTCTACTCTCTTCTTCCTCTGAAACAGAATAATTCAAAATTTAATTAATAAAAAACATTATTTAAAGTAGTTTTATTTTTTAAATCAACTGGTATCAAAACACTGCCCACTACCCGCCTTCTCTACACATCCTGTATTTTATAGTGAAAGAAAAAATTACCACCATAAATTAACTGTAAGTTAATTTTTCTTTCACCATTAGAGGATAATTAACATTCGATTTCCTTAACAAAACCCTAAATGACATCACGCAAATGTGATGATCAATATACCTACCTACAATACTTAGCAAGAAACAGTAGTGAGTCAAAAAACCGTTGAAATGCAACAGTGAATGACTGTTAGAATAAAATTGTGCCAATCGGTTGCCATGTCAAAAAGTTTTCACGATCGCCTATCTATGAAGGTAGGTATACCTAGTGCTCGAAGTTGGCGGAAGTTAAAGATAGTGGCTATTCTGACAGCGTGAAACCGACAGCGTTTTGTATGAGAATAGAATAGACAGAAAGCAATAGGTTTACTTTTAGCACACCTATTTTAGTCATGAAAATAATGTGGAAAAAAATGAGAATCACTTAAAAACCTACATAAAAGAAATGTAATATATTTTTGAGGATGTTTTTTATATTTTCTGCTATTATTTTATAGTATCCGCACAATCAAACTCTTTTCTGCTTGTTTAAAAGTTTTAGATTCAAAATTGTCCATAGTCAATCATGTAGGTTATATTACTAGACACTGGTACCTAAAGATTATGCTAGAAGCTAAATCTAAGCGAACACTGTTGTATAATAATGCTGTTACGCCTTAGTAGGTCAAGAACCTTATTTATGATGACTATGTATGTGGTATGTATTTACAGTAAGTATGCATTTACAGATATGTGCACTATAAACCATGTAGGATTCTCACGTTGTCATTGATGTGCCAGATTATGAATGAACAGGTCATTTTTAATTTCTACTGGGAACAAATTGTTAGCATAATTTACCTTTGGGAACTTATCCATTTCTTGGTAAAGAAAACTATTTGATAATTACTTATTTATGCTTGTTTTTAAGCGAAAAGATCATCATGATAATTTAATAACTTGAAAATTATAAAATGTTTCCCAGTAATAATACTAAAAGAAAGTCGGAAGACCAAACATTTCACAATTAGTTTTGGCACCTTTTCAAAATTATAATCAGCTCTCGTGAAAAAAATACTGATTCCGTTATTAGCATGTTTTTCTGGTGATCTATTGAATATTGATACAATCATAAAGAAAAAGTTGAGAGGGGAAAGTAGTTATTTTTTCTTATTTCATTACTCAGCTGCATACGGTTAGACTGGAAGCCAACCCAAACATCATCATCCTCAGAGCCCTTTTCCCAACTATGTTGGGGTCGGCTTCCAGTCTTACTGGATGTAGCTGAGTACCAGTGCTTTACAAGGAGCGACTGCCCTATCTGACCTCCTCAACCCAGTTAACCAGGCAACCCAATACCCCTTGGTTAGACTGGTGTCAGACCTGAAAGCCAACCCAAAGGTAGTTGGAAAAAGGCTATGCAGATGATGTTAACCATGGATATGTCATAAAAGGTGATAAATGATACTGATAATCCATAATTCATAATGTCTATAGAATATAAGCTAATGTCTAACTAGGTCAGCTATTCATGAATTAATCATGGTACTAAAATTAACTTAATGCTGCGAGAACCCAAATCTAGATTATAAATATTTTTCTAATCAAATAATGGCTAGGCTAAAACTGAATTATTTTTTACAAGCATTAAATTGGACTGGAATCTTACAAAACCAGTCTGTTGATACTTGTTTTCAAGGTTTTTGTAGGAGTTTATTACTTTCCAAAAATGTTATTTACATAGCAATTAGCAGTCTAAAAAGCAGGGGCTGTTTTTCAATTACTTTAAAAATAAAAATGCACTTTTAAAACTCTCATCCAAAACTTTGTGTTTTCCAACAGCAGCCTGGGGGTTAATTGTAGACAATTCTTGTAACAGTAAAAAATCTTCAGGGCATTTTTCTCTATGAGAATCTCAATTTTTTTTATTCTGACACTTTAATTTTTGGGTACAAAATGTTTGAGACTTGAATGATCTAATTTGAAAACTTTTTAGTACACACTGCGTTATTATGCATAGGGTATGATTATTACTATCATGTCAATCTCACAGATATTTACTTGTAAATTACTTAGAATTTATTTTTAAGTACTGTGTGGAATGTCTTGACCTTTTTAACCTTTCCATTTAGATAATACTTTTAGTCTTAAACTGAGAGAAACTAAGACGTCTTATTAATAATTCGCAAAAACAATAATGTGGGCTTATGGTAATTTTTATAGGTAACATAAAACAAAAGATGTCACATGATTACCAACCAATAAGACGGTTTGTGACGTAAAACTGTGCTCTGATTGGTTGAAATTTGCATAAGATTTCACCTTGGTCTATTTTCAAGTGTATTGAAATTTATAGATTACTGTTATCTTGTCATATAAGTAATTTAATCAGTTATTTTCATACAATAAATTGATTAGTTGCATTTACATAATCCTTGTTGCATGAATGAGAAAACAAAAAAAACATTACACTCAAATTGTGCACCTCCTTTTTTAAAGTCGGTTAAAAAGAGAAAGTGTAAAGGCGCAGTGTATAGACAATTGTTAATGTAAAACGCGATTCAAACTGTTTTTTTTCACAATAGCAGACAATACATTACAAAAAGTTGATAATTTTTAACACCTGTCAAATAATGACATCGTAATTTGAACTCTAATTTATAAGACATAAGGACTATTTTCAATTCCTTAGCGTATTTACATAGAAATTTTTATCCGGCGTTTTTTATAGATATAGGTAGGTAGATACAATTGAATAGTCTATTTACGTTATAGGTTGATAATTCTAAATAAACGTTTCGTGGAATACGTAAAAAAGATCGATTTACTACGTGGCCTTGACAATCACATGAGTGAACCCACGCTAAACGCCTACTAAGGTAATAATAATAACATTATCGATGAAAAAAAAAACCTTCACATTTTACATGTGAAAAAATTAATAAAATAACACGTTTAATCTTGTTTAGACAAATAATAAAAATATGGTACCTACTTATTCGATATTATTATCATCGAATGAATCATTTACACAATTACATCACCATGATTCAAATAATCTAGCTAAGTGGGTGAGGTCTACCTAGGACAAAAATAACAAAATAATGGCCCATTGTTATCTTAATATTCACATTTCCCACTTTTGAAAGGCCTACGTGTACGTGACCCACTGGGCACTAAGCGAACACAGACCTTCCTATACTACACAAATGAAAAGGACTCATTTCCACAAAAAAAATAATACTCATAAACATTACTTATATCTGTAAGCAGAAACACCGCGATAATCCCAACTAACATTCACCAAACAACAAAAATATAAACAGTTTATTTACAAAACATTATACAAACAAAAGCTATTCAATAATAGACGTTATTCCATTGACATAACGGCGATAAAAGCGCGCCATTATTGGCAGAAGGCGCGCGCGCGAAACTGCACGCACACAATTAAAAAAAACAACCAGCATCCAAAAAGTTTCAACTAACCTGTTTCATAAAAACGAAACATCTTACCGCCATTACTAACCCAATACTGCATCGCGAAAAACCTAAATGTGTGATAACACTACCTACATAATCCGTTTTTAAATACATATACCTACCTACTTAAACATCCCACAAAATACAAAAATACATTAAAACAAAAAAATACGTCCTCAAATTGCAACACATACAAATCCTAATCAAATATTTACTCACACACACATGCGCGCGCAAACATAAATACATAGTGCACTCGTACATAACCTATGCACATTATATACTCATTATACCCATATCGATTGAGAATAAAGGCATAGGAAAATAAAAAAGCTCACAAAGAAGCAAAGGTCGTGATACGATCTGCCAACGCGTGCATTTTGCAAGCGAAACCCAACTTGGCAACATTGCAGATCAAGTTTGAAAACAAATACATAACCAAACATTCTATATACGCTCGCAATACATAATAAATAACCCCTTCTATCGGTTAAATTTAATCTCATTATCCTAATAATGCGTTAGAGCAGTACAACGCTACGCAACCTAGTGTATCTGATACCTACACGCATTCTCTATCTCATATTATATGATAAACATACCTATATACCACTTATATACACTCCAATTGCAAACATATGTTCATACTTTCATTTACAATGTATTTTAATTAAATCATAATAATGTAACCTAAAATCATACTTTTTACCGGACACCGTATACAAATTGGCAGGTTATCCTAGGTCATTGGATTCAAGACTTTCGCGTGTTATAATGATATCGTACGCAATGCATTATCGTCAGCACTCATTATACAAGTTATTTATATGGCATAACAGTGCAAAAATTATTCATATTGGAGCAAAAACAACTTTAATCATAACGTGTTAGCGATCAAAACATTGCTCTCGTAAAATGATGTTCTAAGCCGACAACGAACTTCTATGATTGTTGCAAACATGGCGACCGCTATCTGAGCTTCTCGAGCAGCCCGTGGACGCAAATTCATGTCACAAACCTAATACAAAACCGTGTAACGTAAGCAAAAAATATCCTAAAACGATTTCAACTGGACCCTACAAAACCGGCCATAGCCGCTGTCCAGACAATCTTTGTGCTTCGAATTTTTTTTAGCTGATTCCCTGCACTACAAAGAGCTGGAAAACCAGTATGGTTGCGTAAATTGCTATGATTTTCTGTTATAACTTACCTCTTCTGCAATGACTAGTTCCTTGTAATTCAGCTCCGGATATTTACTTTCGTTGCTTTCATCCAAATTTATAGTTAATCTCACTGTTTTGTTCACATTATTCTTTGCACTTTTTGGAGCACCCACTGTTATAAGAGTAGCACGTTTAGGGTCCGACATTTTCCACCAAATTCGAGTATAAAATGATTTTTTTCAAAGCATGACACGACCTGCATTTTCAAACTGTGTAGCACATTGCCACCATGTTGGTATTCATTGTTTGGGTTGTGAGCGCCCCGGTTGGAATGCGAACTAAACGCATTGTTTACTACATTTTCCGATAGATGACAGGTAAGTTTTTGTATCAATGCTGAAAGATGTCGCTACTTTCGCACGAATTATTTTATGTAATGATACAATTACGAACAAAAGAAACCCTGAAACTTTAAAGAATCATCATTACAAAAATTTACTACCAAAATATTTCAAATATAATTACAATATATACTTAATTACAGCTTTAAAATGAACAGTAAAAAGATTGTAACTTCCTTCCGCTTTTAGAAATTTGTTGTTTAGATCGTTTCTTCTTAATGCAACAGATGTCGCTTATTGAAACAGGGAACACCAGCTGATCGCTGTTTTACCGACTTCCACAGATAAAATTCGGGCAAACTTGTCAGCCTTTTATAAATTTAAAAATAAATAAACTACTTATTTTTAAAATTAGCTAATTAAATGTTATAACACATTACAATAATTGTGTTTTATAATTTATTACTTATTTTTTCCTGATTCCTTATTCATTGTTGAGTACGGCGGCATCTATATGAAAATACAGAAATTAATTGACTAACACAAATCGAATGCTTCAAAAACTAGTCAATATAGTGTTAAGATGGTGCTGGAATAAATCATCAGTGCATAAAAAACTTTTGAAACCTAGGATTTCTTTTGACAAAAAACATGTATTCCGTTTTCCATGGTGTCGGTTCTAGTACTTAGTAGGTAGAATATGAGTAAACTCTCAATCCCGTCTCATAGTCCAATATGAAGACTGGCATTTCAAAAAGATGGGTAAGTAGGTACTTACCTATGATAGATAGATAGATAGATTATTCTTTATTGTACACCAAGACACAACACAGGACATCACAACATACAAAAACACAGTACAATCGGCGGTCTTATTGCTAAATAGCAATTTCTTCCAGACAACCTTTGGATGGAGTTTATCTGTAGAATACAGTGAAAAACGGGCAGTTTGGGGTGTACATACATATAGGTTATATATAATTGACAAATACCAAAGATATAAACAAAAAGAAAGAATAAAAAAAATAAATAAAAATAAATAATAGTCAATAAACGGAAAGTAAAGATAGAAGAGTAAAGATAAAAGAATAACAATACAGCGAACAAATACCTAGGTAGGTACTTAGGTCATCATTCTCCTGCTGTTATCCCATCCCATTATTATTTGGGATCGGTGGAGCCTAATTGTATACGGAAAGGTATCCAACGTTAGCTCACAAGTACCTACCGTACCTACCTAATACTTACCTACTCTTTGCAGATTCCTTGCAGCCATAATAGCATCCTTCACACAATGACAGTAGGTAAGTCCCTATGTACCTACATACATACCGATTGTTTTTTGGTCGTTCTCATTCTTCCCCATACATCTACTACACTAATAGATAGGTATTACGAAAAGGAAAGATTTGATTGTTTGTATGACATGAGTAAAACCGCACTTTACGAATAGGAGACGTTTGGATATAGTTTATAACATACTTACCCAAATACCGTACTACCTTTGCACATAAATTCCATAACTATCTTGGACCTAGCCTTTACAATACAATAAGTAAAGATCTTAAATTGAAGAATCTTGATAGCCAAACATGTAAAGAAACTTTGGAGAAATACTTAAAAACACTAGACTACAACACCACTGAAAATCTGATAAAAAAATTAGTATAAAAAGAGCACATAAATGTAAGCACACATCAACGCACACATCAACGCACACTTACTGTAACTTACACAAAACATACACTTAAACACACTCATATACATACATAAATTAACACAGATTAACTACATACTTACTACACATACTATAATTCACAATAATGTACTTAATTTCTTAAAATAGCTTTAAGATATTTGTTGCCTGAGTCATTGTAACTGGAACCATGTGTGAATGTGTTGTAATAAGGTTGAGGAAGACTATCCGCTCGTGATACAGTTCTACACTAGTACGAGGGGATAGGGTGGTCCGCCGGTGGCCTGTGTTGCTCTATGGGATAGGGTGAACCAATCCAAAGACAACCAAACCACTTTCAATTTCATTACGCTGTTTTTTACATTTCTGCCTAAATTCTACTGTGACAATACCTTTATTAAACTTTTGTATAGCTTTGTAACTTGCTTAATCCAACGCAACTAAATGTATTATTCTGTATAGTTGTCTCATATTTGTGAATAAAGTTTTTTATTATTATTTTTATTATCTTGTATGTCTCTACCAGACCTCGGGACTATAGAGTCCCGGATTTTTGGGAGGCGAACGTGGGGCCGAAGCCAACACGCTGAAGCCCTTTTGAGACAACTTTAATGAAATGGTGACACAAAACCGACGATTACCCCTGTATACACTATAGAAATGTACCCAAGGACAATCCCCGGTTCTGTGCTAAACTATTGCTTACTATGGATGAAAACTACTTGGGCTATTGTGATGGGATGCTAATGGACTAGGAATGGGGAAACTACGGGAACTATGGCACCTGCCGATAACAATGTAATAAATACACGTAAAAATGGCAGGTGGAGACTCGCCAACTCACTTACTGGGCCCCCGGGAATCAGTCACTGAAAAGCAACAAGAGGGCAACAGGTACATGAGCGGCTGAGAAGGGTGAGGATACCTCGGCGGACTTTAAACGCAGATCACGCGCTCCCTGTGGGTCCAGCATCACCGGCCCACTCGCCACTTACCACGAGGCACCTACCCTCCGAGCATTGCTCTAGCGACTCCACTCTGACCGGCCGGTGAAGGCAAGCCAAGAGGCGGGAGACCTATCCCCCGTCATGCTTCACTCCGGCAAGCCGGAGATGGGGGACAGTATACTCTCCCTGGAGCACTCGGATATATAGCCCCGCGGGGTCGCTACTCCCCGTCATCCGCCTCAGATGCCCTGCGGGGCTTATTTTTATTATTATTATAGTAGGCTCTGAAACTACTTCATTGATTGGAAAAATTCTTTGACTGTTGGGAAGCTACATTATCCCCGATGATCCGGGTTCGGGCAGAAGTTCGGGAAGCAGTTGAAACCGCGGGAAAACGGCTGGTATAACACATAGCTACTATAGCACTGGGTTTTCACGCATCTTCTCTGTCACCGGTGCCATTATAAAACTCATCTTTTTCTTCCCATTACCTACCGTAACACTACAAATGACTTATAACAGACTATTCCTAATTCAGTCGTTACAATCGTACGCAGTTGTAATAGGTAAGTACGGACTGCATAGCATCATATCAGCAGTCACTTACTAACTAAAGTACAGTCAATAGCTGCGTAGTAACGTATTACATACTTATGAGGCACATTCATTTACTTTAAAAATATTTTCTTTAAACAGTGGCAGCCCTACAGCACCCTAAAGTACTTAAATTTCATCTGCACATTACGTTTTCAGTTTGCACCCAATTACCGGATTGTAATTCAAATTCAAACGAAGTGAGGTTATTAAAAAAATGAAGTAATCAGCAAAAACTGGGGCGGTGGTCTTTAAGAAGGGTATTTTCGAAAAACGCTGATGACTTGGACATTATGAGACCCAGATTCCTATTAAGATACGAAACATTAGTCTCGCTTTAGCCCCGTTTGGTTGGGGTAAGTGCTGGCCCGATAAAAAATACTGTGGTCCAGTTGGTATGACTTCATTAGGTATCTAAGCAACAGAATTACAACTGTTTGCTGGCAGTACCTATAATAAATAGTGTGACAGTGCTAGGCCACTTTAATTTAGGTTCAATTACTTATTCAAGCAAAAAATAAGTATCTATTCCAAGATTTCGTCTGAGTCTGTGCTGAGGGGAAGAAAACCCTAACTGTTGTGTTTCATAAAATGCTTCCTTGTCCCTTGTAATAAACGGATTCAAAACATGAACTAAAGGGGTCGTAGTAGGTACTCGTAGTAGCAAAACTGCCCCCCGAACTTAGCAATTCCAGTTCAAACTTACGAGTTATCTATCAGCCTAACAGTAATTTAATTCAACACTAATTCCTTTATCTCGCCACGCCATTCCCTCACTCGACTCGCCTAACCACTAGCCCGTTCAAACGGGGCTCAAAGTAGATATTATTTTACGAATCCAGAGATATATGACCGCACTCTCAGAATATTATTCATTAGGGAAAATGAAATTTTGACCTCCGCCCGCCATGTCGGTTTAATGCCAAGCCGTCCCAATTTCGGAAAGCCACTTTTAACTGCTTTACCGACATTTGGTATAGAAAGCGAGCTATTAATTTGTGATTATACGAATTAATCCCTTTCATGTAGTCCCTTTGGGTATATTGAACTTTCAAGGGTTAGCGTATTTGAGTGGAATGTTAAAGTCTTTGTATTTTTCGGGGAAAGGAGTGTTTGACAATTTTTCTATCTTCTTATGAAATTGGCGGAAAAATTATGTCTTAATTTAATCATCATATTTGGTTCTAACCGAAGATAACATAATACGAAGATAGGTAATAAAAAAAATTGTTAATCGCCGGTTACACCTAGCTGTATTGTTGTAGCTAATACAATTTGTAAGTCAAAATATATCACTCTTAGCTGTTCAATTATATCAACTTCTACAAATCTCAAAAATGAAATACAATAAGTTGGCTCTTGAACAAAGTCGGGCATGTCAAACATATAAAGGCGAGAACACCCTGTTCTTCGATATTCTTTAATTGCTGATTTACCTTTTAAATAACTGCTTAAATATTTTCCTTCCTAGAAAAGGATAACCTTTTGTCCTTGGGCATTTCTCAGAAGGATCGTGAAACTGACTGAATGGTCGATTTATTTTATATTTCTTGATTAAGTCGAAGTCTCATTTTGAGGTGCTCGTGGCTAAATAACAGCTTCACGAGTTGATCAGGTCGTGAATGGGTGACCTGGTCACGACGAGTTCTTTTATTTATGTATCCGTCTCTTCATCTTTAGTAGTCGTTATGGATAGTCAGAAGCCAGAAAGTAGTTGACAAGCAAGTTGAATCGGATTACCCCGGTAACTGGCTTGAGGAGGTCAGATAGGGCAGTCGCTCCATTGTAAGCTTTGGTACTCAGCTGCATCCGGTTAGACTGGAAGAAGAGACCCCAACATAGTTGACATTGGGAAAAGGCCGGACTGGTAGAGTCGATTATTTTCATTATTTTTGAACTACGAATACAGCTCAAATCGATACAGCTCTTGAAGTCTCGTTTTCTGAACTTGGTGTTCTTTCATTTTCCTGCAGAAATCGGGGTCAAGAGCGGAAACAATTGAACAAGAAAACAATTCTGAAACAAAGAATTTAAATCAGAATAAGTTTGAAGCATCAACTCTTCGGACTTTATAAAGAAACGTCATTATATTCTTATTTAAAAGTTTTTGAGGAATGCTTTTAAACAGCGATTTCACACTGGTGGATTTTTCTAACAAAAAAAAATAAGCAAGAAAAAAATTATAAATATTTTCCGCTTGGAACGTGTGCTTGTACAATCCGCTAGTGTGTATGTGTTAGTATAAATACACATATATTTTCTATCTTTCTTCATTTAACGTACTTTAGGTTCGTACCCGGATTCAATATTTTAAATCAAACTGAAATTGTCACCCTAAGTATTTGGCTAATATTATTAACGGCCACGAAACCTCTATAATTAAATTATGTATGTCCTAAAGGGATCTGTCACGGTTTATGTTACATCTTTGTATCTTTGAATGATTTTTTGAATTATTCCTATGTTTTGTATACTTCAGTTCGATATAGTATTTTCATCATCATCATCTCAGCCATAGGACGTCCACTGCTGAACATAGGCCTCCCCCTTTGATCTCCACAGATACCTGTTGGAAGCGACCTGCATCCAGCGTCTTCCGGTGACCCTTATAAGGTCGTCTGTCCACGTTGGTGGACGTCCTACTTACGCTGCGCTTGCTAGTCCGTGGTCTCCACTCCAGCACATATAGCATTTTACGCCTCAAATATTTTAAGGTGTCTATATAACCGCACCTTTACTAAACTCTTGATGTTAAGTAAGGAAACTAGCACAAACGACATTTACTTATAATTAAATTAGTTATGTATTTTATGGTATTCCTCAATTTTAGAAGTTATGCAATATACGTATTCTAAGTGACACTGAATTTAATTTAAGTTTAAAATCTTACTGCATTGTTGCAAGTTGCAACATACGTAGGTTCATTGTTGAATTTTAAGAACAAAGAAAGGTAAAACAATGATATTTCCAAATAATTAGACCAATAAGTGATTCCGAAGCGATTGGCGTAGCTTAGAAATTAGCGTGTTCCAACAAACACTTCAGCTTTTCAATATTAGTAGATAAGAAAGAAAAAGATTAGCATTTATTCTATAAAAATCTCAAGAATACGTAAGTGGGTGAATTTAAATAAATTTCAGTGGAAGGGTTTACTGCGTCTGATTACAATATTTATGAGTGCTACCTACGTTTAGTTGGCGCGTGACTCAAATTTCACCCTTTTCTATCCATCCGGGGCGCTACCTCGCAATTACTTTGGAGCTACGAAGGAAAGTGGCGCTGAGATTTATTTCCGTTTCATATTTAGTCCACTTGAAAGTATTTTTTAAGGTAAATGTCTCCTCAAGTAACTATCATCACACTTTATCTCATCCTCCGAGTCTCCGAGTCCGAGTAAGTCGCGTGGTGGCCTAGTGGGTAAAGGACCAACCTCAAGTACGAGGGCGCGGGTTCGATCCCAGGTCAGGCAAGTACCAATGCAACTTTTCTAAGTTTGTATGTACTTTCTAAGTATATCTTAGACACCATTGGCTGTGTTTCGGATGGCACGTTAAACTGTAGGTCCCGGCTGTCATTGAACATCCTTGGCAGTCGTTACGGGTAGTCAGAAGCCAGTAAGTCTGACACCAGTCTAACCAAGGGGTATCAGGTTGCCCGGGTTACTGGGTTGAGGAGGTCAGATAGGCAGTCGCTTCTTGTAAAGCACTGGTGCTCAGCTGAATCCGGTTAGACTGGAAGCCGACCCCAACATGATTGGGAAAAAGGCTCGGAGGATGGACTTTATCTATAGGCACAAATTATATTAATAGTTACGTCACTATAGGCTCAAAATAAATAAAAAAAGCTGAAGAGTTTTTTGTTCACTTGTTTGAAATACCTAGCTAATCTCAGGAAGTACGAGACCGATTTGAAAAATCATTTCAGTCTTAACTCATGTATCGAAGAATGCTGCTTTTTAAACGAATGCAATCTCTAAATAATAACACTTATATGTTACCCCTTGTTTATGAGAAATCATCATCATCAAATGTCCTATCCAGCTGTGGATGCAGCGTGAGGGAGTGTCACACTGTTACTGATTAAAACCCACCATATTCCTTCTTAATCCCTTTATGTACCAGGGCCGCTCTTACTCATTCGAACAAACCCACAGCCCTGTTACACCTGCATTCAGCATTCATGAATAGTTCCCAATAGTTTCACTCCATCGAACTTCTCCAAAACTAGCCTGATATTTCACCACAGCATATAAGCACACACACACAATATGAAGTACAATTCCCAGGATAATATCCCCACATCACCATACCGCATCCATTGCTATTTACGAACACCGGAGTATATTTGCATTGGATATTTTCCAGTCCAATCTACTTGAATCGGGAGAGGTGCGATTCGGTAACTTTACTTCTATAGATATGTGGTATCTATTGCTTGAGGTATATAAGCTTGCCTACAATTTGCTGATGGTGGATAAGAGTAAAGTTCTTGGGTGTTTGATTCCCTACCTATGACGTTTGTTTATTCGTGTCTAACTATGAAAGTCCTAACAGTGACAAAAACAGGAACAGGATCCTTAAAAATATTATATGTACCTAAGCTAGAATAGTTTCTTTATAAAGAAAAATCTAAACTCTAATTAATCTAGGGATAGACAGGTAACTTAAATTAAATAAAACTTAAATTCTAAGGAAGCTCCTAAAATGACAATTTCGTGTAATTCAACCAAAAATAAACCAAAACAGGAAGAACCGACTAATCAGTTTTCTTTCCTAAACACGCAACCTTTCCTTAAATCCAAAAAAAAATATCTAATATTTTATCTACAATACAAACAAAGCACAGATTACCGTCGAAATGACTTTCATCCATGGAGAACCAAATGACTAACGGAGGTGCCATAACGGAAAATCTAAGAATGTAGCACGTCAAAACGCGGTGTGCTCGTGACGAGGAACGTTACTGTTTTCGATACGATATTTCTTTAGATGTTTGGATCCGACCATTTTTTGTAATACCAAAAATCGTTGACAGATATTGCAAAGAACCCGAACGCTTCATTAGTTCACTCATACCTGATCGTTTTGGTCATGCCTATCGTACGTGTTTGACCTAGAAGAAGGAGCCTGACCTACCAGCATTATGGCATCTCCGTTCATCTTTCTTTACTCGGTGCTTTCACCTCAATATCTGGGCTGATTATAATTTAGGCCACGACCACGAATCGAGCCGATTGAATCCTCGCTATATTTTTATTAAAGGGGGTGCTGCAGAAAATCGTATGCTTATTCCGGATAGTCTCTAGCACGTACGGAATAGTCTTGGTTTTAGAATAAATAGAGGGAGCATTTGTTGGGAATAATGTAAAATTTTAGTCATAGGTACCGTAGGTGTAATGCGACTTTCATGTGATTTTCAATGATTGTGAGACTTCTTTTCCAACCAGACCTACACTAGGTGTCGGATTGGGTCGAGGAGATAAAAAAAAACTTGTTGAGGTAGACCAGTTTCAGTCAGCAATACAAAACTGGGAAAAAGCTTGGCACTTGTTGATGAGTTCTGCACGGACTTCTCGTAATTCTTGATGAAAATAAACAATTATTGTTTATCTCTAGTAGCTAGGTACACATATTTATTGAAAAAAATTATGAGCCTTCAGCACGTCATATTTCGAAAATATCACACTTTGTCTTAGGAAATAGCTGAATTTAGATTAGAAAGTCTACGTGCGTAGTAAGGACTCGATAAACTAGGACCTAGAATATTCCTCATAAATCACATTTGCAAAATGTCACGAAGCCGACGCGTACGAAATATGTAGATTTACCTAAACCTAGTGAGCTGAGTCGAGATTTACCTAAACGTAGTTCTTAAATATTTCCGTCGGATCTTTTGGCAGATTTCGATAAACTGTTTTTTTACGATAAACTATAAAAATACCTAGGTATCATACTCAGCAGGTGGCTTTCCATAATTTAATGATTAATAACGCTATATAGTTCATGCCAATGCTTTTGAGAACTTATTTACGTGTTCTATATAGGTAGGTACATATGATTTAGAAGTCATTATATGTTATCTTTAATTTTTAATGATTGCCTTCGCAAATAAACTTGAGAATGTTCAGTTCTATACTTATGAAGGTTCGTCATCCAATTCCTACAATTGCACAGGTAAGAAAATAAATATGCATATTGGTCCAGGTGTCTGAGCGATCAGTGTACATACATAAAAAAGATCCCGAAGAATTGAGAACCTCCTCCTTTTTGGGAACTCAGTTAAAAATCAACGAAAATGAAATGAAAACATTACCCACCTCTATTCCCACACAACTCTATGCCCGGTTACAGGTGCATATTGGTGCAAATTGAAGCTACCTGACTCGGTTATACATACCCGGCTCAGTAGGATTAGCGAGCGCACTACCCGGGAACGTTAGATATTTATGTTCAAGTTAAATTAGCATAGATATGTACTGTGTTAGGCTGATGATAAATGTGGTGATGGGTAGTTTATTATTTAGTTGGGTTTCAGCTAGTTTTTGAAATATTTGCCAGGTTTTTTTACAAGTCGATCGAGTAATTTTTGAGTTTCCTAGTGATTGTGAAGTTGACTCATAGGGCATACAAATTGTAGAAATATTTATATATCTTAGCTCTCATAAATTAATAAACGTTGCACGATGTGATTGGGTAAACGTAATCTAGGTACCTATTGAATGCATTTATTTATTGTGTGTTAAACGTCTATATTCCTACGGGGAGTAGTTCATAATTATGTGTGTGGTGATTAGTCATGGATGTGGTACTAAGATTGGGATTGATACCCTAAAAAAAAATGAAACTTCCTGTATTTTTTTGCTGTTTTCTGACCCAATTCTTGACAACAATCACAGATAGACAATATACAAAAGTAATCTTGAAAAACACTGAACATACTAAGGAGTTGTTAACAGAACATCCACAAATCAGACAAGCTGTTATTAAGTCCACAACTATAATCTTGTTTTTATCTCGACCTATAAAAGTTGCGAAGGAAAATACAGAAATATACGGATAAACACAGTTTTATCGCTCATTAGATCGCTATGCTTCGTTCACGTTGGTAGAGTAACTTGAGTAAAGTACTGTCATGCTGGATGGATGTACTTACAAGAAATGTGGGAACTTAAATAGGGCTAGCGCTTGAATAAAGAAAGTGTTTGCAGGTATTATAATATGTTTCGCCTGTATTTTGAATTCATTAAAATTATGCCTGACTACAGACAGTTTTCAATGTTTTCCCTTTGCGTTAGTAGAAAAAACCTCAAATTAAGGCAGCAGATAAACGAAGGGAATTTAAATCCTTAGGAAGCATATGTCTACTGAGACAGTAGCTAATTAAAATAAGATGTAAACGACACGTACTTCAGGTGAAATATTGAGGTCACCACCTGAGGCACAGCCGTGTTCATCTCTCACATTCTAAGTATCTTCAGAGCTGCAAAGGGAACTGTACTATTCTCCTTCACTCTCCTAAAAGTAAACGCTCCCCAAGATGGCTGCGTAACTATTACAGCAATGAAAGAATGTTGGACGGCCATTGTTTCCACGACATTACACCGAAGCGTGGTAACTAGCCAACTGTGATACAGATCGAATTATGAGTATTTATAGATTTTATTTGATTAGTGCGAAATACTTTATTCGCATCGTTTGTTCAGTGACAAAGTTATGGCCCGATAAATCTTTCTTTTTGCGATTTTTGGAACTTAACTTGGTTCGTTTATCGTCATGAAAAAGAATAATGGAAGAAAAGCTATTCTATTCAATATAGAAGATTCCAGACTTGCTTTACCATTTGAAATTAACCATAGATTAACCACTTCATATCCACATGATGTATGTGACTTTCTTTCGCCAAACAATACACGGAAAAAATGTTTTGAAAGAAAAAATAACACATAAAATATTTTACGACTATGGTATTAACGATGGAGCCACGATGACTTTATATAGTACGCGTTTTTCTGATAGTTTATTTTAAATGGACACAAAAAAATACCTGCTTTTCATACTTGCACGTAACGACAGTATTTTTTTCATTATAAATGGGACTTTTATCACAAAATGACGCTAAAACATTACCTACAAGCCTAAATACTTCTCATGCTAACATTGTAGGAGGGTCTTGTTTTCCACCCGCCATTAATTTACGCGCACACAAAAGGCAGACAGCGATTGGCAAAGTTTAGCTTTTGATCAAACTTTTCATATTAATAGCGGAGCTAAAATGTAGTGTCGCTGCCCTTACATTGGCGTTATTAGGCACTTTGTAAAAGGATTGTGCTTGAATTTAGGGCGGTTTTAGACTAGCGTTTTATGTATGCGTTTGTCTTTTGTTTTGAGGCGCGTATTTATCCCTACGATAGCTATAAAGCAGTTGAATCACTATTACTCATTACGAACAAAACCTGCTTATCTATCAATCGGTTTCGGTGAATCGGTGTCGGTTGAGATCGACTTTTTTTAAGTGTATAGGAATGTAATTTTTTGTGCGACATTATCTCACGTTTGGTTGAACCGATTTTGATGTGGTTTTCACAATAGTATTAGTCAGACTCAGGAGAGGCTTTAGGTTAGTGTTAAATGTTTTTGAATTTATTGTAGCGCGCGCTTAAAGTAATAATAATTACTCGTTTTAAACCACCCTTAGAACTTATTGCTTGCTTTTGTCCCTTAGGTACGATGTGGGTTTTCAATGGATTATTATCTTTTTAAGAACGGTTTGATCTGAATCTAATTTGTTTATTATTTACATCATGTTCACTAGTTTTTATTAATCCGTATGAACTTAGTAGACCTCCCATTTTCAATTAGGTATTATATTGACTGTAGAAACAACAATTGATATTTGGCTTGCCTAAAACTGTTATCAAATAGTTCCTTACCGTAAAAAACAACTATTACTAGTAACAAATAGCTATTTAAGGGATATAAGTAAAATATAAAGTCTAGATTATTACACTTCTTTATTCTCACGTTTATAAACTTTTTTAGTAGCCTGAATGAGCCATAGTTATCACCCTGACACTTTTACATGAAATTACTTATCTTTTACCTTCCTCCACTTACCATACATAACCGTTTTTCCCCAAAAGTCTTGTAAACAAGTCCAGCGATAGTTAGCTTAGTTTACCTCTATTGTAAGCTCGTATCAGGTGAGTCCGCATTGCGCCAATCCTTTTGTCTGGTCGGTTAATAAACGGTATCATATCATTGACGGTAGCAGTTTTGTGGTCCTTCTATGTAATAGGTGTTTCCGTGTAGGTAGCTAGCACTTGCCTCTGGGTTCTATTACGCAGGAAAAAAGAAAAATAAAAGCTGTTTGGAAATCTTTATTTTACTTCAATAGTTAAGATTCTACATGATCTTCGCATGCTGTTACTGTATGTATCAATACATACAAACTGTAATACCATGTTATTTTAAAAAGAGTAACCACGGAGTTTCTTGCCCGTTCTTCTCCATAGGAAGCTACTTTTAGAATGGCAACTAGAATCAAACTTAGTTATATTTTTGACGTTCATAAGTGCTTGTAAAGGCCTAAATGTAATAAATGACTTGACTTTGAGTTTTAAGGCCAGTGGCTAAGAAACAGCCGCACGGGTCAATCAGTCACAGAGTTAAGCAAAGCTCCGTGCGGTCGGTCTATGGATGGGTGATGGGTGACCGTCTTGTACTGACGAGTTTCTTCGTGATTCAGAAGAAACGTTGAACTAGTAGGTATCAACAGTTACGGGAAGTCAGAAGTTAGGGAGTCCAACCAGTCTTATCAAAGGGGATCGGATTGCCCCATCAGATATGCAATAGCTCCGTGTGAAACATTACCGGGAGAAACGTGTATATTCTTCAAAATGCTTTCAGCCACAACTTCTACACTCGATTACGAACATTCACACATAAACACAACTTAAATACTTACCTCGATTTCCTACATTTCAGTAGCCACAAGCGTTTGAAGGATTTATATAGCTTGGAAGCTTAGCAGCTCTTACACTGCATTGTAATATATCACAATACATTGTACCAGAAATACCGGTGAATAGAAAACTGAACACTCCTTTTAGATTCCGATACGGTCGGGTAAACGCTGAAATGAGAAGTCTAAAAAGTATTTCTGTTGCGATAATGTTAACCTATGTTTTGGAAAACTGTTACTTACCTAAGTTTTTAGTCACAATTTCATAAATCAAGTATAATTTTGTATCCTTGATAATGATGAAGGAGAAGGAATGCCATGGGGAATGATCCGTACTCATAAAAAACTAAATTTGCATTTTGTGGCCCACTGGGAGAATGACGATAGGTCATTCAAACCAAAACGTGATATGGTCGTACATTTGTTTATAAAAGATCCTGGGTAGTAAGTAGTTTTTTCAACCGATTAATTAATTGACTGTCGACCGAGTTGTCCGTTGCTCAAACATCAATACAGACTTAGGTTTGTACTTTTAATTTGATAGACAACCGCTGCATGTATGCACAGTTAGACTATAAGAAGGCAAACTCCAGCAAAGGCTAGGTGACGTACATACGTAACTCCTCATTTAGCAATGGAAGCTATAAAATAAACAAACAAACCCAAACAGCCACCTAAACTCATAACTAAACTACACGAAAATTTCAATCTTGCCTTAATATGCAGCTAATAATCTTAGTGGCAGTATCTCTGCGGATATTATCCGGGCATGCGGATTTATGCCCGGCTTATACCGGGTGCACATATTGCGGATCCGGGCCTATTCAAACCGCCTGTGAAATACGTATTGGGCTTAGGTAGCTTTACTTGGCGCATACTGCATTTCTTGGCGAACTGTTTTGGATTGAAGATTGCTTGGGAAATGAGGTGGGTTGTGTATGGGCGTTATTTTTGAATGGGAACTTTAGTTGGGAATAGACCTGTATCAGTGAATTGTTTTGAAATCTTTGAGAATGAAGTACGAATGGGCTTGGCTGGTTTTGGAATAGGAATCTTTCTTATGTGTCTGAAAATATGTGTAACTCGACTTGTAAATGTCCACTATGTTTTTCGAGTGTGTTGCTAGCACTAATTAGGTATTTTTTTCGTAAAATGAAGGACTTAAGCCAGCAAAAAGCTGGCTTAGCCAATCACCACTATCGTAATTTTTTTCTTTAGGCAGTCTGCTATTGCTTGTAGTAATAATTTTAACAATGCAACTCAGCTAGAGCCACGATTAATAGATAAATAGTGAATATAGACATGTGCCTTTTTCTGTACTTTTACCATAAAATACCCATAAATAGTCTACATTGCTTTACAACTTTGTAATATTTTACTAATATTACAAAGTTGGTAGCTGGTCTGTCTCGCCCTGCATTTATTTATCGTCATACGTAAGTAGTGTCTACTTCAAAACTAACTATAAATTAACAAAACAATTAACTAGAAGAGTTTTTAATTAGTACTCAAGTCTTAATAGTTCATTAAAAGTATAATTTTCATTTGCATTTTTAAAGATACAATTTATTGTCTCTCTAAAGTGCAATTTTGAACTTTAAAATATGACTGCTTAAAATATATGTATGAAGGAATATATGTATGAAGGAATATGGTGCTTGAAATATATGTATGGAAGGTATGATGAAATAAAAGACTGAATTATAAAATCTCACCATTATACAAAGGTTATGCGAACATAATGCATAGCAAATATCCATTTCCCGATCATAGGTGTGAATGCAGATAATACTGGCCACATTACTGGCGTATGTGTTCGCGGGATTAACGCCCATGGCGCGTGATTGCGAGCCATTCAAACGCGCGTGAAAATTTTACTTGAAGCGTAGAAAAAGCTGGCTTTTTATTAGGTTTTGATTATGAGTAGCAAAGAGACTGTTTTGCAAGTAAATTCTACCAAAGATTAATGCCTCCTTTCACGCAAAAGCTACAGGAGGAATATTTATGAAACTTAGCAGTAATCATAGCTTGTATATCAAAATAACATATAGGGTGCTTTTTATCCTGCCGTGGGAAGAATTTCCGTCAGAAAGCAGGTGAAACTGCTGGCAAAAGCTTAAAGCCACATAGATATTATTATGATCTAAGTATTTCAAAACGTCTTGATGTGGGTACAACACGTATTCAGAGAGTCTGATGACTGAGAAAGGAGGAGAAGGTGCACGAAGTAGTTCCTACGGCACGCGGGTAAAACCGCCGGCGAAAGCAAGTAAGATATATTCCTACCCTAAGTACAGTACCCTAAGTAGAATAGGAGAAAGCCCATAGATTCATGATATTAAATTAAAAGCCAGCAGATGAAAACCTAATTCTGGAGAATTTTATTACTTTATCTTTCTTTCCTTAATAAAGCCTGAAGCCAATAACATTTCCCGTCATATTCCAGGAATCTATTATTAAGATATTTTCATATATATTTCAGGTTTGTTCTCTCTATTTTTGGAATAAGATAAACATTAATATTTTCTAAGAATAAACCGAGGACGTTAATAATTAAGGATTTCGGCAACATATTTCTTACAATTTAGAAGAACTTAAATAGCATCTTTTATATCATAATATATGTAATTAGCTGATAGATACTTTGTTATTTTTGGAAATTAATAACCGTAAGAGATTTGTCGTACTCTTGTTTTAACACTCTCTACTTTGAAAATTGTCTTTTAGACACTGAAAACTAAAATAATTTAGACAAGAAAAAAAGTAAAAGTAAGTTTTTAAAAGTATTAAGTTGACTGAACAAGAAATTAAATTCTTATTGACTTTAATTTACAGACCTCACAATACCAAACATAATTCTCATATTTTTTACTATTTTATTAATAATCATGTCTGTTATATCAAATAACTCTTAAGCTCTTCTTTAAAAATTAAGTACAATCACATCATGTTACTTTGCTTTTTTGCCACTACCAAAGGTAGACTGGTATAAAACGCCTCAAGCGTTTAGTCCGTCGTTATACAAAGTGCAAAAAGTATTCAATAAACAAATAAATACCTGGCATAAATTGTCTAAATTCTATTTTCATTTAAATATGTACAAACGCCTAAACATTTCCATGAAACAGTACACATTTACGCGTATCGTATGAATTTGAATAATTAATTAATAGACACGGTGAAGGCTGTAATATTCATGAAAACAGGTGAATTTTCTCGCATACCAGTGTTGGTAATTACACACGCTTGTTTAAGGTGTATGTACACCATATGAAAGATAGAATGATTTATACACTGTTATACATAAACACATATAAAACATCTGCTTTCTGTTCCTTTATAGCAGGCAACTAGGGGCCCTAAAAATATAAGACATAAATAATAAAATAACAAAATCAAAATCAATTCTCAATTACATATGGTGGAGTCGAATTCCAGTCTTACTGGGTGCAGCTGGGTAGGTATCAGTGTTTTACATGGACCGACTGCCTATCTGATCTTTACAAACCAGGTTTTGTGTAAAGCTGAAAACCAGACAGACTCATTTTCAACCGACTTCAAAAAAAGGAGGAGGTTCTCAATTCGGCTGTATTTTTTTTATGTTTGTTACTCGATTTCTCAAAGACGCCTGGACCGATTTCAAAAATTATTTTTTTATTAGAAAGGGTATGCTTGTCATTTGGTCCCATCATCATCAGGTCAGGATCTGATGATGGAAACCCTGAGAAATCGAGGGCAACCTTCGAAAGTTGTAGGCATACTTAGGGTAAAAACTTGACATTCAGGTGCATGCCTAAAAGTACTATTCAACAGTGAAGGTTTGAAGCTGACCTGATGATGGAGACCAGAGAGGGTCGAGGGAACTCGACAACTGAATATGTAAACTACCTCGTGTTTGGGCTTATATTATTTGTATTGACGAGACCTTTGCAACAATGCAGGTTTGGAGCTGACCTGATGATGGAGACCAGAGAAGGTCGAGGGAATTCGACAACTGAATATGTAAAATACCTCGTACTTGGGCTTATATTCTTTGTATTGATGAGAACTTTCCACATATATGGATAGTGACAACTATTCGTATCACTGAAAAGTTGTAAATAAAAAACTTTTTTACAAAAAAATTAAACCGACTTCCAAAAACACTAAAAAGTAAAAAAAAAAACAAAGTTTAGGTGCATCGGCCTAGAAGTCGGTGGCAAAATTAACTTAGTAACATCCATTAGACACCGACTTCTAGGCCGATGCACCTAAACTTTGTTTTTTTTTTTACTTTTTAGTGTTTTTGGAAGTCGGTTTAATTTTTTTGTAAAAAAGTTTTTTGCCCTTTCTTATCCATAGATACCAATATTATAAAGGTGAAGAGTTTGTTGGCTGTCAAACTCTGGTCCGATTTATCGAGAAGGACTATATGTAGACTACTTTTTATCCATGTGTACAAAGTAACACCTGCAAGAGGCTGATGAAACCACTGGCGTAAGCATAAAATTAGCAGGGATAACTTAACCTAAGGTTCTGAATAGAACTGAAGTAAATTAGTATTCAGCACAGGTTGGTCCCGTTCATTTAACATTAAGCTGCATTGCAGTCTCAACTTTCAGGCTTGCGTTTGTGCAACTGGATTTTTTTGCTGACTCTGCTATTGTTAATTTGTACAACTAAAGACTTTATTTTAAAGAACATTGCTTATTGTGAGAATAGTAAAATAGTACACAATTTACGTAACACGATACTGTGGTGTTTCAATACCTACATCACGTACCTATTAATGCAAAAGTTAAGCAACTTTGTGTCTCTGATCCACTAAACTACTTAAGAAAAAAAATTCTCAGGAAATATAAAGCCCGAAAAAGGACCATATGATCATAAGCTGCATATAAGCCGGGTGTGGGAAGTAGTAGTTTCCATGGCATGCGGGTGGACCGCGGATAACAGCCAGATAACATTATAAACGTGAATTCTTTAACGCAAAAAAACTACTGAACGAATGACGATTAAACTTGTCAGTCATAGAGAATCATTCATTATATGGATATTTTCCAAACAAAAGACAGGCTAAACCACTGACAAAACATAGTGTATCATAAAGCAAATTATAATAAAGTTCAAATGCGAACAAAACACTATTCCTTTGAGGTTGTGTTGTTTTAATTTGAACTTTACGTTCTGTCTAGTCGCCATTTTAGTTGTAGTCTGCTATAACTTATTTAAAGTTATTACTTCCATTCATTTATGGGTCTCAGGTTTTAGTTTAATATTTTTGATTTTATTTGTAGTAAGCTATTGCATTAGAGTAGTAAGTCATTTTGATTTTACTCTGATAAGTAATAAGAATCAAAAGATATGACAGTCTGACTTTCATTGTTATCAGACTATATTCTTCCACTATTGAATGAAGGCCTCCTTCAATGAGCACCATCATCATGGTCTTGGTTAGCCCACATCCATCCACTGCTCGCCACTTTCTTCAAATTGTCGGACTACCATGTAGCAGGACTTTCTGAAACAACAACATTATGTGTATATTTTACTATATTCTACTGCCAGCAGTTTCACCCACGTCTCGTTGGAACTAAACTCCTCGCACCCGAATAATATTGCCTATAACTTGCTTTGATAAAGAGCCTATTTGATACTGTAAAAAATTGATTCAGTAGTTCTTGAGACTGACGCGTTCAAGTGAAAAAAACAACTATTAAGCCTTATAATATTTATTTAGATTTTCAAAAAGATACATAGAATGGTCGAGACTTCTACATACATGGCATGCAACCTCATATAATATAACGTCACCCAAAAATTCAATCCATCCAAAAATTGTGTGTTGGAATTCAATTTTCCTATCAAAAAAACCTATTCGCCCTCCGATATTTGTTCGGCATAGGAACGATTGTGCTATCTGCGTTTTGTTTTCGATGGTACTATAGACTGCACATCAGTGGTAACTGTCATGCACCTTAACTCAATAGTAATAAGTGCGATTTTTCTATAAAACTGTTACCACTGACATGAAGTTGACTGTACTACGAATAACGGGATTTCCCACTAGCTGCTGATTGAGAGAACTGATAGATATAGCTGTACCGGAAAATAGAGATTTTTGATCATATTTTTATGGTGGATATAGTTTTTAATCTATATTGTGTCGGCGTGTTTTATTGCTTGCTGTTTTTCACATGAATTGTTAATCTGGTCTAAACCACTCACTTGAACACCACCCGAACCGTGAATGTTCAAAGATACTTCTTGACTTAGCCACATGTTTTTCTCGAGTCTTTAAAACATGGAATCCAAGTTATTTAAACCATACTACTATTAGTTCATAACCATATTTCTCTTCTTCGTCTTTGTAATAAGCTAGATACTGTACAGCTTTCCACCCTTTTTAATTTATGCCCTGTACTTATATATTATATATTATAAAATGTTACTTCTATATTATAAAATGTTACTTCTATATTATAAAATGCACCTGTGTAACATTATGGAACACTAATAAAGAATGAGTATTAAGTTCAGACAGACAGCAGCTTCCAATATATTCTTTATTCTCTAATTCCTATAGTTTAATTAGAATTTCCACGGCCTAAATTGAAACATAGACATCCTTTAGTTATTAGGTTGTAGGCAATATATTCAGATTGTAATTAATGTATGTAGCGCTAAACGATATACACGTTTGTACATTTAATTCATAACGTACATTTTGTACATTATTTCGCTAGTTTGTAGAGCGTATGAATAGTTAAGTATTTTGCGTGGTTACAGCTTTGTTTCATTGTTATGTACGCCTATTCTTGCAAAGGAGGTATTTAGAACAAAATTAAATAAGCTTAAAAATAGAATGAATTAGGTTCATCCCCAGTTTTACCCGTCCCTAGGGAGGTAAGTGCTTCTCGCATATGCATAAAAAAGTGCGTTGTCTAAACGCTTAGGTAAATACTGCTAGTTTTCATCAAAATGCATTCATTCGTTTGTGCGTGAAGGAGTAACAAACATACACTGGTATTTACCGTAGTCACATCACGTTTGTCATATTAGTAGGATGTAAAACTCCTTCAAGCATATGTAGGCTTAACAAATACCTATACATCCAATACTTTTACCTGCTCATAAATTATTTGTATACAAATTAAAAAGGCATCGCTTTTCCACGACAATGGTTCACCATTTTGTATTCCGAAAAAGGTAACCCTAATTAAATTACACGAACAAACAGAAACGTATCCCAATCCGAACTCAATTTATTGTCACCGCACAATCATCTCGCAATACGTACACATGCCCATTGTCCGTGCGAAATGTCGGATAACTCACACGAACGGCCAGACACACGGATTCGTGCGATAAATACAATTTAACCCGATTAACTGGGCCATTACCGGCCGTTTAGACTGGATATTACTGGTTTCGACCGGCCGTAACTAGTTGTAACCAGTTGTAAGTAGCACATGCGCCCTTGTTGCACCGTAATTGAATGTGTTGTGTTAATTTAATTGATTAAGAATGCAAGCCGTTTAATGTGGTTGTGAGAAAATTGCAGTTGAATTGAATAGTTTTCAGTTTTTACGTTTCAGCGAAATGCCTCTTTAACTATTTATTTTTGGCTAAGTATTTCATTTCCAAGGTGAACAAAAAAAATGTTCGTATTCGGGTAGAAATTCGGTAGACCTATCTGAAATTGTGTTACCTGAAACATGACATACGTTTTATTTAGCTAAATGTAGATATATAGAAATGTGGTTGTAGATTACTGGTTTTAGAAAGATGTTGTATATATAATTATGACTAATAATTTAGATTTCATATGTCACAGATGTCGGTGGTCGAACGATCTTACAATCTCCTTTTGGAAATCAAAAGGGATCATTCTTGAATATAGGCCTATTCAAGAATCCACCACGATTGGACATTTTACCAAAAGATAAAAAATAAAATAACACAAGTACAAAAAAATCTTCAGACGAAGCAAACGAACTTCCTAGCATAACAAAATAAGCTACAAAAGGTTCTCAAATCTCAAAGACTCTAAGCTAAAATTATATAAGATGGGGCGCGATATGTTTTGCATGCGAGATGCATAATGTTGCATAATATGCCCATAAAGATCCCGTGAAGTGGCCTTTGCCGGGGCTGGCTGGATGTCACACCGAAGTGTAACGCCATTAGAAATAGTTTTCTAAAATGGGTGTAATTTGCTCGTTTGGTAGGATTTGTTTTGATTTTGTCTTCCTAAGATGACATAATTTTGATATTATTTTCTTTACAGTGACTGACAGGAAGTTATATGCAAGTTACAGCTGCGGTTGATTGGCGGTTTTCTGGTAAGTTCTTTTATGTTTCCGAAACCGTCATCAGATCTACATGATATTTAGCTCCATTTAGAACCCACTTCAACTCAACCTCTGCCATTTCCTTTCTTAAAAATTTCCCCGAACACAGTTGAAACACCAATTTACGTATATTAATTTGCTGACTTGCTGACCCTTCAATTGACCCAAGGGCGGGTTTTTACTTTGGTAAAAATTAAGCATTGCCATCCAACATGGCAACGTGGCAAAGAACTAAAAAATAGTTTTCAATCTACCTTTTCCATTCGTTTCTATGTAACAGACATCCAGTAGTTCCAGTTAAGAGTTCAGGAGCGGCGGCCTAAATGTGTAGTGGCGCAAAGCGGGAGGTAACGACTTCCCTCAAATTATTTCGGAGCGCTATATTAATATTATGACGGCAACTTTATGACTAAAATGTGTATTAACTAGCTTTTTAACGATGCTTTGCGTGAACATTTTTGCGAAGTTTGTTTATGAGCCCAGTCGAACGTATGGGAGGTTTTATGAGGTAGGGTAAAGTTAATATTTTGTTTAATAATGCTGTTCTTTTATGGTTTAGCTTGGTTGTTTTTGATAAACTCCTGGCTACGGTTAACAGCTGTAAGGGTAGATCGATCATAAGGTTAAGGCTTAAAAGGATAATTTATGCGGTAACGACTACCTACGTGTTTCAGAGGGTAGATACGTTAAGTTAGAGAGATTTTTAAATAGCTTGTTGCTGAACTTGGCGCCTTCAAGCAAACAATTCTTCATCTTTTACATATTAGGTAGTAAGTTTTATAAATACAAGTCCAGTTCTTTGTAAACTTTTCTACATATGTACCTGTATGACACGAACATATGTAGAATTTAAAAGCTACACACATCCTCTGTCGCGTCGTTTCTCCGAAAAAGATATTAAAATAATACCTCTCTTGTCACTTTCCTTTGTAGTGTAATCAAGTATTGTCAATTGAGAAACAAGTTATGTTTATCAGATTGAACGGAATCCTTTGTATCATTAAACCCAATATATTGGAGTTTATTGAACTGAATCAAAGGTTTATTATGATATTGTATTGAAAGTTTCGGGTTATTGAGTTTGGGACCTGATGAGAACTGTAGATATGTGAAAATACTTACTTATTTGTTCCTTGAATTCTAGACAAGTCCTATTTTTTGTTGAGTTTTTTAAATTATACAATCCTTTCTGCTGCGTTGAATATGGTAAAAATATTTTAGTCGAGATTCTAACGGTACCCATGCGGCACGATACGACACAGCTCACACAAATATTTTTTCTCATTCACTCGCTTTATCAAAAATAAAGCAAACATTCTAAAAAGCAAAAATTACTTCAAAACTGGACATAGGCCTCTCCAAGTGCACGCCACTGAGATTTATTTTCGGCTTCTCGCATTCAGCTCCTGCAGTGGACTGCGATAGGCTGATGATGTTACAAATTTTTGTTCTTGACCAAATGTGCACAAACTTTTCCGCGGAATCCCACCTTTAAATTATACCTTTACCATAGTAGTAATTGCAAGAGGTTCGATACATGTAAAATATTGCATTTTTTCAATAAAACGATTCCATTACCCACAAACAGAAACCGTTTCACCCACTACAAAAACACCAATAGGTTTCCTTCTACAAGTTATAATACCCAGACAAAGTCTAGCAGAGCAAACAATAGTTCGGTGTGAGACAGCGGTGTAATGTACCAGAGATCGTCGCAGTAAGACGTTTCAATTTATTCTGCTAACGTTACCGCTCTACAACCAGGGGAAGGGAATAGAGAAAATGTGGAAGTGGTATATAATTTCCCACATATGAAGTTTGATTTCAAAAACTGCACTAATAAGTTAGAAATCGTTACTATAATTAATGTTCCTTGATTCTCTCATATAAAACTCACTCGAAATCTCACGTAAAATGTCGCTATTATTATTATTAAAATAATTTTTTGACTGCTTTGGAATGAGTTGAAAATTAACACAACTGATACATCCTCTTATAAGTATAAAACTTGGTAGAATGTTGGTCAGACTTTCAGCTTTTTGAAAACCTAAAACGACTTAACATCTACATATAAATGGTAATGGCTTATCTTGTCTAGAGACACAAAAGAAATCATAGAGAATCATATTCATAGAGAAATTTTGAAACTCAAAATATGTTGGCAGGGCATTGTCCAAACAACACCAGTTGTATACGTTTAAAACAGCCACATTCAAACTTTACCATATCGAGAGCCTCATGGTAGTATAAAGTGTACCGCTTGCGTGAGCCAACACTACTATGTAAAGAGTCCTCGCTGTATGGGGAATTAAAACTAGCTGATGGTATACCGTTCACGTCGGTTTACACTCAACTGTGGGATCTCTCTGTATTTGACAAGATATGGAAGACAGGAATTGTTTAAGATTGTTACTCTGCATCGCTCCCTGGGGAAATGCGCTTCAAATTGACGCAGTAGGAAACTGTGACTGTGTGAACGTTTTCTTTTATATCGGGTGTGTCGTTGACAATCACATCAAATGAAATGCGTTAATATACTGGTTAATATATGTCGATTAACACAGAAAAAAGAAATTTTTCAAACAAAGTAAATACTTAGAATAAAAATGCGCGAAAATAGAACACCATAATTAAGTCAGCCATTACAAACAATTGAAATTCACCCTTGAAAACTGACAGCTGTCAACTGATCAAAACATTCGATACTCCTAACTTTATCTCTGCTTTACACATGATGTTGTAAAGTTGTAAATTACAAAAACGAAAAATGACTCCTGTGCTTAAACCACTGAATGGATTAGAATACCTACTTATTTTTTTTTGCAATTCGTCATAGAATATCATAAAGTATATGATAGGATTTAACGTGATTGTGATCGACACACCCTGTGTATAAATCTTACTATACACCAACGATTTTGAGAATTTACCAGGAATCCTTTTTCAAGCTTGTTGGTGAATGTTCAAGTAAGCCATGTGAAATAACTGGAATAAGAATAAGAATAAGAATAAGAATAAGAATCATTTATTTGCCAAATGTAGGTATACAAGTTAGCTGGAAATAATATTTTACAACAGTCCCGATACATTTTGCCTTACGGCGTGCAAATTTGTTTACATTGTACAATTTGTTTACAATTCTAAAAATACAAAATTGCTCAAACAATACAAAAAAAATAATAATTAAAACAAAAATTAGACTATAGGTACATATTTCAACAAATCAAACAAATTAAATCCTATACGAATGTCAACAAGATTATACATATTAAGAATTCTATTACTATAGACAAAAAAAAATAAATATATAAGTATTGCAAAATTTGAACATTATAATATATTATTACAATAAATCTTTGTCACTAAAAAAATCTTTAATTGAGTAGTAACACTTATCCAGGAGTAGTTTTGTCAACTTTTTTTTAAATACTGAGGTAGGTAAATCTTTTAAATACAAAGGTAGTTTATTATATACAAGAGGACCCATGGTTAAAATATTATTTTTAAGTAAAGACGTTTGGTAACCACCTGTGTACAGTTGTTTTTTATATTGAGACCTAATGGGTCCTGAACGTTGTCTTTTATCAACTAGTGATGGGAACAAGCGCTGGTTTGTCTTTACAAATAGGGCAACTTCTAGTAGATATAACGATGGTAATGTAAGTATCTTAAGTGATTTAAAAACAGGTTGACAACTTTCTGTAGATTTAAGTCCTGTCATTGATCGAAGACAGCGTTTTTGGGCTCTAAATATTCTTTCCTTCTCACTACAGTTTCCCCAAAATATAACACCATATCTAAGTGAGGAAGCAACTAAGCCGTGGTATGCTGTCACCAATGTGTTAATATTAACTTTTTTTGAAAGGCTGTAGAGCACATATGCAGATTTACTTAATTTATTGCATACGTTTTCTGCATGATGTTTCCATGTCAGTTTATTGTCTATGTGAACTCCTAGGAATTTTGTTATTGTAGTTGTATCTACACATTGTTCATGGTATTTTACAGTTATATTATCTGGCTCTAGTCTCTGGTAGAAGTGCATGATTTGTGTCTTAGTTAGGTTTATCTCTAGATTATTTTTATTAAGCCAGTTTATTATAGTTTTAAGTGTGTTGTTAATGTCTTTTTTGTATTCCGTTTTATTTAAGCATTCAATTATAACTGTGCTGTCATCCGCGAATAATGTCATCGGGTGATGAATTTGCCGCGGTAGGTCATTAATATAGAGCAGGAATAATAAAGGTCCGAGTACACTGCCTTGCGGAACCCCAAATTTAGTTATTCTACTCGAAGATAAATATTTGTATTCACGTTTAGTTTTGGTACATACCCTAGAAATTTCTGTATACTGTTTTCGATCAGTGAGATAAGATTTTATTAGGTTTAGTACGTTGCCTCTTATGCCATAGTTTTCCAGTTTGTTTAACAGGGTATGATGTTCTACACGATCGAAAGCTTTTGACATGTCTGTGAAAATTGCGCACACAGGATTTTTCTTGTCTACATTTTCCATGATGACTTTTAAGAGATCAAATACCGCCATGTTAATATTTCTATTTTTTCGAAAGCCTTTTTGCTCTTCGCATAAGATATTATTTTTACTTAAAAATGTGTAAATAGGTTCATAAATATTTTTTTCAATTATCTTAGAGAATACTGATGTTAGGGCTATGGGTCTATAATTTGACATGTCTTCTTTGGTATTTTTTTTATGCAATGGTTTTATGACTACAGTTTTTAGTTGATCTGGAAATGTACCTGAGCTTATACTAACATTTATGATATGGGCCAGCGGTTTGGATATGATTTCGGGGACAAATTTTATAGCCGCGGTAGTTACTTCATCGTATCCAAAACTTTTTTTATTTTTTAAATGTTTTATCACTCGTACAATATCTTGCGGTACTACTGGGGGCATGAATAAAGAATGACTGATGTGAGTATTGCCAATTGTCTTGCCCAGGTGTTTGTCACTTTTATTCTGTACCTGATCAACAAAGAAATCATTGAATGACTCAGCAATTTGTTGTGGGTTATTTACCAGTTGATTACCTTTTTTTATTTGTAGTATAGGTTCTTGCATCTGATTGTTATTATTAATTAACTGCCATGACACCTTTGCTTTATTTTGGGAACAATTAATAAGGTAATTATTCTGAGCTTTTTGAGTGAGATTTATTATTTTCTTTAGAGTTCGTGAATAATTTTTAAATATACTTTTATTTTCGCTCGAAGGCGCTTTCCTATATTTCCAAAGTAAGTTCCTTTGTCTCCTGCTACAAATCCTTATTCCACGTGAGATCCATTTTATTTTATTTTCACATTTCATATTAACTAATTGTTTAGGAAAACATAAATCATAAAATAAACGGAATAATTCTATAAACTTATCGTATGCCTCATTGGGGTTGTCAGTTTCATATACTTCTGAGAAAGATAGACATTGAAGGTGTTTTTTGAATAATATTAAATTATCTTTGGATAAGTTACGTTTATGAATGTGCCAAGAATTTAGTATGCATGATTTTTTTACTTGTATTTTTAAAATCTGTGCTGTGTGGTCAGATAATGCAAAATCTATTACTTCACTCAAACATTTTTGTCTGGAATTATGAGCAAAGTTATCTATACATGTGCCGCTTTTCGGTCTAGTCGGTTGCTTTAATTCCAATTTTAGATTAAATGAAAGTAGTAAGTTTTCAAAGTCCATTGTTATATTATTTCTCTTTAGCGTATTAATGTTAAAGTCCCCACATAATACAATTTTTTTACTTGACTTGGTACACAGTTGCTTCAGTAAATTATTCAAATTATCCATAAAAGAGGTTATACAAGACATATTCGGAGGTCTATAAATACATACAACAATTAATCTCTGTTGACATAATTCTATAGCACAATATTCAAATACACCCGCGATGGATGCGTTCGGAAGTTCCTTATATTTTAGCCTATTTTTGATAAGGATACACGCACCTCCACGTTTCTGATGACTTCTTGAGTAACATGAAGCTAGCTTGAAATTAGGTACTTTAATTAATGATTCTTGTCCTGAAGTAACGAAGTGTTCTGTTATGCATAATACATCGATGTCAATTTTCTTTTCAGTGTGAAGCTCTTGGATATATAGTGTCAACATATCAGATTTATTCAAAAGTCCAGCGATGTTTTGGTGCAGAATATTTATATGGTTATAATAGAAAAAACTGATCCGTCGTTGTTTTAATACTCTCTTGTTCATTTGGAATCTCAGTAGTATTTGTTAACGCAGAATTGCAATGAGTCTCAATATTTGCGATTGGTTCCTGAGAACCGAATGTTTTGTAATCAAACTTTATCCTGGACATGATCTGCTCAAATATGTTTTTCCATCCGTTTTTATTTATTTTCCCGGAATTGTAGGAAAACATTTCATGCGATAGGGTAGCATTACAGTCGAAGAAATATGCGTATTCGTTATTTTTTATGTCTGTAAGAAGCAAGTTATTGAAAAACTCCACTTTATAATTATGTATTAATGCACCTTTTACATATATCGGGGTGCAAATAACAATATTTGTGTGTGTTATATTTTTCATCGAATAGTTCAGGTTGTGAAGTATGTCTGCATAGTTACCATTTTGTAGATCTTTTTCTCCAATGAAGATCAGGCAGTAGTCATTCATTGAGAAGTCTTTTAATTTGTATCGAATGGTCCTTAAGAAGTCTTTTGATGTAACGTTAGGTACTATATAATTGCAATATTCAAACCTGTCGGAGAACACTTCCTCGATTAAGGGCAGAGTCCCCCTTGTGCAATTGCTGCTGATAATATAAAGTTTATTTTTGTATTTTGCACTTGCGATATTTTTACGAACAGAATAACTCGTTTGTGCAGCAGTTTCGCAGTTATACAGTTCCACAGCCGCACTGGAGCTAATGCGCTCTGTTAGTAATGCAATCTCTTGTTCTGCGATTTGTAATTTATTTTGAAGCTTAACTATTTCTTGTTCCAGTCGAAGTACATATTCACTGATCTCATCTTGCAATGTGCACGTAAATGGAGAGGACGGTTGTTGTTGTTGCTGCTGTAAAGTAGTTTGCTTCTTTTTCTTTGTACTTGAACCAGGGTTTTTAAAAATGGAAGAAGATTGGCACAAGGATTTTAAGGTGTTGATTTCCGTGGATAACTTGTTAATATGTTTTTTTAAATCTGTGTTTTCTAACAATACATTTTCTAATTCATTTTCCGTACTTTCCAGTTTGAGTGTGAGTTGGTCGATTGTCTCTTTCATCTCTGAGGTAATTATCATATCACTTACAGTTCTGTCAACACTCCTTGATAATTTGTTAGGAGTTATGTACGACTCATCAGAGGTTTCGCAGTCAGTGAATATGTGGGAATCGGTTAACATGGTGCTATTTGACTGTATATTTGGTACTTGTTGCGTTGGAGGTGTGGTCTTCAAAACAGTTGGCTTTTTTCGTAACGTCATGCCGGATGTTGAGTCGGTTTTACCGTACTTTTTGCCTCTGATACATGCTTTACATCTCCATTTCTGTTTTGCTTCCGAGTCTTTGAGCCGATATGTGTGTTCAGGGTATCCATCGCAATCAAGTTCGTATCTGTTGTCACATGCAGAACACAGTGCTGTACTTTTAATGTCCACCTTCTTTTTACATTTATGACATATTACTAGCGATATTATTTTTCGGCTGCTATTGCCAATGCTTGTTGTGCCGATTGGTGACATTTTATAAAATTACAATTTTATTCCTAAAAAGTGAATGTTGCGATTGGGGTTCGAACTCGCGACCAGTGGAACAAAGTTCAAAGGCAAAAGTAGAACACTCTCACCACTAGGCCAACGCTACATGAAATTTTATGTTGAATTTTTGGACTAGTTGTGGTGGATTAGTTGCCGAGATTAAGGTTCAAAGTCGCTTAATTTTTTGTTGAGGTTACGACGGTTGAAGTTCAAACACTAATGAATCACTTTTTTCTTCACTTTGTTTTTGTTGTTATTATTTTTGCACTTGTTAGGTAGTTATTTAGGTAACAATATATTGTACAGGTTGAAAATATGTTATTTCTTACAAATTGGCACTTGTTATTTGTTTTTATTGTGATTGTTATTGGTTCAGACTATTATGTATTGTTTTGGATATAACTTCACAGTTTCTGAATAAAAATCGTTGCAAACACTGTCACTAAGTTATTGATTCACGTTTTATTGGTACACAACTTTTTATACACTTCTATTCACTATTAGTATTTTTAAATTATTTTTAAAATCGCAGCGTTTATTTTACCGTCAGGCTAGATACAGCGCCATCTAGCGTTTAGAATAAGCTAGGCTAGATGCTTTTTAGTTCATGTCCAGGCTGTGAGCTTGTTCGAAATAGTTACCACGGCCCTGGTACAAAAATGGCTCTAAAAGGAAGTTAGGTGGGTTTTAGTCTTATATCCGTAGCTGGAGGGTTCGTCTGATGCCTCTTATCCAAAAAGGTGAATAGTATTAATCCGTGACCAGATAATGAGACTTGAAGTTGTTAGACAATCCTAATAATTGCCCCCCCTATAGCTTATTATTATAGTATAGGTTATGTAATCGCATTTAGAGTTCCGACAACTACAGATTAAATAGTCGGCCGACGGTTGACCCGATGGTTGCCATTTTTTTTAAATAATATCTTGGTTGAACTCGATCCAATCAAAGTTTTCAGTAGGCCTGATGTGCGCACTTCCATTCATCTCTATACTACAATTTACGAGATTTTAGGAACTATCAGCCAACTAAAAGTTTGCAGTGTGGTTTTATTTTATTTGACTATAGGCATAATACATACGCAGTGCGCCAAGTAAGTAAATTCTTAGCGGAATTCTCGCGAACAACTCCGCTAATGAAATATCCTTGTGAGAAAAGTTTACAAGCCACAAACTTTTGCGAATACAAGTATGTGGGTGGGGGAGATGTGGACATAGTGACGAGCGGTAGCGAGAGCGGGGAAAATATATTAAGTAAGTTGTTCAAAGGGATAAAAAAAGTTTTTGTTCACACAGTTGATCAAATACAACTGTTTTTGTATCATTATTATTGAAATTATGTATTTTGCTAACGATGATAAAATCTGAACAGAGATTACCAAATATTTATAACATTTCAACTCGTATTACCCATCGCTAAAACTAATTTAGTAAAACGAATTCTATGTTACATACAAATAGAACAGTCAAAACAACAGTTTAATGAAATGAGTTAAAATTAATTGAATTACGGCAATTCGTGGAACAAAACATTATTACTGTAGCTTAACTGAATAGATAAAAGTTTTATCATAATCGTAATTTACCATTTGAAATCTGCATCATCCAATCTATGAGTGGAATATTTGAATTTAGTTTCATTTAGAGTAAAATTCACAGTAATATTGTGGATTCAAATTGGTATGTCATTTAAATTGTAAATTGTGGCTGTATCAAAAAGCCAGGTTAGTGATGAAATAATTTCAAATAATGGTGTTTTACTTTTTATAATATTAGTATAAAAAAATAATAGATGTCATAGTTTTAACCTCACTAGGACAACTGTGTGAGTTCAAAACCTAATAAGTATAAACCTAATATACCGAAACCTCAAGTAAACAACTTTTTAAGCTGACGCAGAACATGATGAACTATTTGTGTAGTATCTTACAGATAGATAACTATAATCACCTTTACAGTCTACATCTAAATGATAAAGACGACATTTCTCTCAAAACTACTAAAATAAACGTACCAAATCGCTATCGCTTCGCTCATGAACATACCAAGACCTTAAGAATCCGCGACAGAAAAGTATCTATTCAATCAAAATGGACGTCCCTTGTATCAAAATACTTACTTCAGAGTTTCTCCCTATCACACACATGATACAAGGACATCAAACTATTAGTAGATACTATAGTTAATTGGGTTTTCGTGTTTTATAGACCATTTCACTGTTAAGATCCTTGTAGTGGTTTGTTTGTGAAAGTTGTCTTTAAAAATAAGGGCATGGCTATTTCTGTGATCGAAACTGGTAACACTAGATATACTACCTTATTTGTGTATTAAGGAAAACTTTCTTTCTTCCATTTTTACTCTCGACTCTCGAGAGGGCGGTATGTTCCGATGCATGTACCTATTTAATGTTCTTTTGTAAGTGTTTAGATTTACGTATAATGTAATCAAGATAAGAGAGAGCGAGCCTCCTTTTTTGCCCAGGACACAGGTGTTTTTACACCTAAAAGGAGAGGTCAACCTCAGTACTGTTGAAACCTGTTCTTTTGTAACCACCTAAATTTTCCAAGAAGCCGCATAGGTTTCGACAGTTCAGATATCTTAAGAATCTTCTTAATAACTCAAATGAAAATCTCACTTATAAATTTGAACCTGTGGCAAGGTACTTAGTAAAAATTATTCATCAATCAAGAATTGTTACGTAAAATAATTTTTTTTTGTTTTTCTTCATAGGTTTCGACAGTTCAGGTATCTTAAGAATCTTCTTAATAACTCAAATGAAAATCTCACTTATAAATTTGAATCTGTGGTATGCAGCTTAGTAACTAATCATCGCAAGAATTGTTACGTAAAATAAAATTTATCATATTTTATTCTTCAAAAGCAGTGTTTGAAACTAATCATAAATCCACAGTAACTATTTTAATACAACAATTTGAAGGTAATATTATCCTTGTCACGCAGAAATTTCATATCCGTAGTGACATATGACGTCACAGTCACGTTCAACAGAATTATCGCGAATTATTAGTAATGTGTCACTGTTTGTGTTTACTTTATGATAAATTATTCTTACATTACCTACAATTTTTTTCTATTTTTCAGTTAGGTTACTGCAAAATATTACCAATTTGCTCCTTTTATTTGTTTCATTAATATAAATAAAATAACATAAATAAATATGGTATAAAAAGTTCGACTAACTACTTTAGAACATCAGCAAGAGGAGCCAGTATTTCGGACATTGAAAAAAATGAAAAACTTCTCTTAGCACGGCATGTCAAATAAATCGTAGCAAAGCCTACGCCGTAGCGTTTTTCGTAGCACACACACATCTACAATTCTTCCACTTAAATCTCCCATACGTAACTCAGTCCAACTTTTAGCTAAAAACATATAAATCTTCGCTGAAAAATACTTTAAAACTAGCTTCACAAACTCGAACTTCGCACCTAGTTTTTCAACAAAGCCAGTGTTTCACTATAAGGCTGTTTTATAGTCAGTTAATTATGCAAAACAAAAACTTAGTATCGCTACAAACAGATCAGTTACTACCGTCACAAACTTCTAAGTCACCGTGGAACAAAATTAAAATGTAAATTTCTTTTCGTCGTGTACAGGAAGGTATTGGGGTACACGAATAGGGGATATAAGTTACCTGAGCTAGTTCTTAAGTTATTGAGGTACCAAGTAGATAAGCTTGGTCAGTTATCACCTTCGGAAACAATCAATGGGTTGAGGAAGTCAGATTGACAGTTGCTACATAAGAAATGCTGATATTCATCCAGTTGATTGGTTGGTAGTTTTTGTATATATTTTTTTTACTATTGTGGACTATGACTATGTGACAAGATCTGTACGAAGATTGGGTAACTTTAGAATCGAAAAGATTTTTTTACCGAACATCATTTCTGGATGAAATTAAATGAAAAAGAACTAAGTATAGTGTGTATTGATTTCCCAAAAAGCCCATGCTAAAATCACACCAAGCAAATATGCCATACATAACATGAAAGTACTAGCAGCTAAACCTGCTATACATGTACAATAACGTACCTACATGGTACCACATTTGATATTACATTTCATACACAAGAGATAATCGCGCCCTCCAGTGTTTCCCAATAACTGCTACACGGAAAGGGTGTAATGTAACATAATTTGTAGCATGTAACACAGTTTATTGTATGCTAATACATACTGGAAATATGGCGTGCTGTTATTTAGAATAATCATTTGTACCTACTCCTCCTTTATCATCATCAGAAAAAAGTTTGTCCTTTAAAAAATACTACTTATTCAAAAAGATTTGCTTTCTTTCCATCAGTTATCCCAAAAGTAACATTAAGTCTAGCCATATCGTTTTTCAAAATATCTATCTAATCCTCTCTTTTTTGGTCATCCCCATCTTCTATATCATCATCATCATCATCATCTCAGCCATAGAACGTCCACTGCTGAACAAAGGTCCTTAGATAATTATGTAACAGCCTAATAGGATTATTTTGGATTTGCATATCTGGTCCTAAGTCACAGTTTCCGACTGGAGAAATTTTGATAAAAATTAGGCGTTTAAAAGCTTAAACATAAGAATTTCATATTGGTGCGCCAAGTAGGTGTCTGTAGGCGCGGTTAACAACCTATATACAGTACGTCATATAACTATATGATGTCCCTATTTACTTAAATGACAAACATCACAGCTTCGCTCAGCATTTCGATAGAATACAGCGGTTGATTAGTCGACATTGTTGTAATCAGTACAACGCGCAATCAGCGTTACGTAAACACAGAAACTATGGTATTTGTACTCTATATTATTTGTACATTGTTGGGTTATTTGGTTATAGTTCCGAACAGGTGATTAAGTAGGAAATCTTAGAAAGCAATCAACCAATTTTTTGACGGTTATTGATAAGCGTCTTGCATGATACATTTAACTCAATGAATTTTATTACTTTTATTATTATTATTTTTATTTACTTCTCTGTGATAACTGGCACCCAACCCAAATAAAATTGGGATCAGTCTTGCGATTCTATAAAATTCGATCAACAACTCGCATTTCACTTCGATTCGTAATGTCATTTCATACTTTAGGGGAGGTAGGGGAGGGATGGGCACTTTTTCACATTTATTGCATAAAAAATCAGATTTTACAGATAATCAACTTTTATTGCCATTTCTTATGTTTGGCTAGATAAAATCAAAGAGCTATCTTAAAAATTACAATCAGTTTCAACATTACGAGATATTTAAACGGTTTAAATAAAACCGTCGACACGTCAAAATTTTGTTTAGTCTGACATGCTTTAGTTGGTACTTACGTAGTGTTTAAAGTTACTTTTTGCTTTTTATAGGGTTTATCGTTTATAACATTTTGTCATAATAATTGCGTACTTTTTTGGGTCGGGGGTTTTTTTTAATTTATAATTTTATTTTATTTCATGGTTTTTTAAAGAAGCTCCTTAATTTTTCCTTCTTTTTATGACGGGTTCGCTATTATGCGATCTCAGCCAAAGGAAGCTGTTTAACAATCCTCATGACAAACTGGCTCTGGGAGAATTGCACAGATTGAGAAACAATAAAGATGGACCTTTGTTGATCCAGGGTTATATATCATTCTAGGGTTTCATCCGCCACATCCCATTTCCAGCATTAGGTTCTCGTCAATTAGAAACATGAAGAAAACTAGTCAAGACAAATTAAACGATCCCAAACTCGATGGGTTTACTAAAAGGCAGTTCAGGGTTACGTCTCCTATCTTCGTGTCCTTACAGCAGACCAGCTCAGTGGTTCCAGAAGACATTAGTATTTCAAATTTTAGATCCCACATATGCTTGCAAGTAAACTGAGAGTGTAACATTCCTATCACACCTAACAAACGAGCTGATGACCTTGAAGACCTGAACCGATTTTCACCAAACATAGCTAAGAACACTCCCGAATGACATTCCTTTTAAACAAAAAAAACCGCATTACAATCGGATCATCCGTTTGGGAGCTACGATGCCACATACACACACACACACACAGACACGTCAAACTTATAACACCCCGTCGTTTTTGCGTCGGGGGTTAAAAAGAATGGTTTGCGACGGGAAATTCCTAAAGATTTAATATAACGAGCAATACAAGAGGTATCAAAAGGTTAAAAAATAAAATTAACAGCTGATAAATATGGAGTCCCTAGATCAAGTTGGCAACGGTACCTGAAACAAGATTCTATAAAGGATTTTTAGCGCAGATTTATAACCTCACAAATTTTCACTGACGAAGAAGAGCAAAAATTTACAAATTATACATTACATGGTATGTCCAAGTCTCCCTACCATAGGGAGCATTGGACACTTTTGACTTAGTTTATAAAAAAAAATCGGTAAAAAAACTTAAGTAAAACGGTTTTATCTTATGTGCACTGAAAACTAGAAAATAAAAAATAGTTACTTACCTGTCAACCTACGTAGGTGGTCCCGGTCATATTAGACTAAAATAAAAACGTGGGGCCCATAAACTATTGCTGTAGTACCTCTTCTAGAGGTATAATAGGTGTGGATTGCATCGACTTACTATAATCGTAAATGGAGATTTTGACAATCAATCATTAATAATAGAAAATACACATACCTTTCATTAGTTTTCTCTTTATAACGATCCGAAACCGCAACAAAATATTTAAGTACTTTTACGAGTGTTTGTTCTTGACAACTCACAGAAATGACAGATAGTCTATGGATGAACACCGTTACCAGTCGGCTATGATCAAATCAGAATAAAAGGACCCCCCTTTTATTCTGATTTGATCATGTCTCCCAACTGCCCATCTCTCCCCTACCTCCCCTATAGATAGACAGATTTTGGCAGATCTGTCAAAATCTCGACTTTAATTTAGTTCAACTTGTCAACACGCTCGATAGTGTAGCGCTAGTGTAGTTTGACAATGTCAATCACGAAACTTTAAGGTAGAATTCCGTGGGTCGCGATTGTCGAGGCCGCGCGCGACAAAAGTCAACCTATGAAAATGTATGGCACCGCTGCCGAGGGCCGCGACAGTCGCGCGCGGACGACGAATTTCGTGAGCCGCTCGCGGCCGTACGCTTCTCAACATGGTCTAGCGCTAAATAACATCTATAGAATTTTAGTAAAACCAGAATTAAATTGTTGACAATGCCGCGAGCAGCTTACGAAATTCGTCGGCCGCGCGCGACTGTCACGGGCCTCGGCAACGGTGCCATACATTTTCATAGGTTGACTATTGTCGCGTCCACGGAATTCTACCTTTAGATCGAAGTCGAAGTGAGAGTGATGTCGAAGTGAGTTGTGATATTTTATAGAATCGACATGCAGGGCAGGAGGATGATGATCTTTGTGACAACATGACTTCCTTTTCATATCAATTATAGTTATCGGCACGGATATTGAGCCCTGACCTTCACCTGCGCTAAAGCGATTTATTGGTTTATTGCCTTATATGTACAGTGCGCAAAGCAATCCCCACTCTTCTGCCGAGAGCTCAATATCCGTGCCGGTCACTATAAAGTTTATTAAAATAGTTATAATTATATAGCTCCTGTAATTTGGTGTTCATTAGATTATAGTTATATCGATACTAGAAGCTACGCTTCCTATAAAAATACCCTTATATATCATTCGACTAAGATAAGACAAAGCTAAAGCTAGCCAATAAAAATAAACAAAACCGGTCACCCCAACTCGCGTGCCCCACAACGCTTAATTTCAGTTCCAAGATTGCAAAGTCAACGTTTTTATCAAAAAACAAACCTAACGGATAACTGATTGCTTTATTTTGCGTCCCCCCCTCCCTTCACCTACCCCCTCTGTCCTTGTTTTCGTAAACAAAAACTTTTTTAGCGAAACTTTGTCAAAGAAGCCTTGATTGTTGTTCTTTAGTCTATTGTAACTTTAGTAAGTTAGATAAATATGTTTCTTCAGGCGTTATCTGAAAATTGCTATGTGCCTAGACAAACTGTTTTGCGATTCATTTATTCAGAAACTGACAAATAAAATTGTGTTTCTTTAGTTTTTACAAACAATGAATTAAACGAACTTATACCTACTTTAGGTCTGTTACAAAAAAAATACTATTAAAATTTTTACCTAGCCTATTTCCAACTAAATTGAGGTCAGCTTCCATTCCAACCAAATGCAATTGACCAGGGTTTTACATAGACCTTCTCCCAGATATTTTTTACCAAAAGTGAAATAAATAGACACCTCTTTCTTCACAAATCGGTTAATCAAAAAACAAAAGGTAATAATAGACACAAAAGTCAATATAACACGGCTACCCACGGAAGACGTAGGATGCTATAAGCTGATCCACATTTCCCGAAGGAAATGGCTTGTCATCGCTCCCGTAAATGATGGGATTGGAACAATATTTGTCTTTAGACACCTTGCTTATTGACGTGGGGTTTATATGTATTTGATTAGCTGTTTTTGGGGGGTAGACTACTGGATATTGGTTGAAAGGAAATATTTTGGAACATATTTTTGGGGGGTTTTGTTATAATGCGTTATAAAATTAATTTGTTAAGTTTTGAAGAATTAAAGAAAGAAAATGTGCGATTTAAGAAGTGAGCTTAAACTAAACTAATTTTTACCACACATCGCATAGTTTTAGAGTACCGCACTCCACACACTACACAGTCAGACGACAGCCGATAGTAGGCTTTTTTTTTAAGAAAAACGTAAGTTTAATGAAAGTTTTTAGACGGTCTAATACCGTTCAAATACCTGATCGGTATTATGTGCGTACTATCAATTATTTTCACACTGATTTATGAGCCCGAACCAACCAACTGTCGGCTGACTAAAAGTTTGTAGTATGCACGTAATCTTAAGCTGAATTAAGGTACAAAAAGTTTGCATTAATGATTGGCAAAGTAGCATACCTTTTGAAACCGCCCATTGATAACATATTCACACACGATCTCATCATCGATTCCCATCATCAATTCGTCCACACAGCACCTAACTTCAGTACCAGTCATACAGTCCCTTAATACCTCAGTACGCAGCTATATTGAGATTTACAGCCGTTTAAAAGCAACACTTACAGCTAAGAGTAATGGCTACAGCTCTCTGCGAATGCTGCGTCGTCAATTTTAAGCCACCGGAGTTTATTTGCTTCTCTCTAACGTTGTAAACATCGCCTTACATGTGGCGGCAGATTAAAGAGATTGCTGGATAAGAAGTTAAAAATGTGTTTGTTTTTGGGTGATAAGTGATTGGAAGATATTTTGTGGGAAATCTTCGAATGACCCCTTACGCTGCACCCACAGGAGGGGTCATGTACTGTCAAACTCTCGCTGACTAAAACCCTTTGGGAGCTGATTTTTGCTTTGACGAACAGACACTGGATGTCCAAATAATGATAATGAAGGAATAACTTCACTCATTCAACTACATATAAGCAACTGCAGTGTGATTCTAAGTATAAGCTTCACTCTAAACTTCACATCTGAATCCGCCGTGAGTTACTACACTAGCGCTACTCTTTCGAGCGTGTTTGTGAGTTGAACTAAATTAAACTCAAGATTTTGACAGGTAAAGTATGAGATGACATTTAGACCGAATGTGAAGTGAGAGTGAATAGCGAAGTGAAATGTGAAGTGAGAGTGAATAGCGAAGTGAAATGTGAAGTGAATTGCGAGTTGTTGTTCGAATTTTATAGAATCGACGTACTGAACTTATCACTAGCGACAGTACTTGATGTTCTTGTACAAAGTTAGGCCAGCAGCATGCTGTTATAATACTCAAAATGGTCTCAGACTCTTACTGCAAAACTGATAAAATCAAGCATCTTTTACTGTGTTAAAAATTGTGCAAAAGTAACTTTTCTTTATTATAAATTATTAATTAATATTAGTCAATTTTTAATTACAATAAAGTATAACGTCTTTAGACTTTCTTATTTTACCCAAAGTTCTTATCCAGCCCTAAAAATCTAAGTCCAACGCGACAAGAATCTTCAATTTAAACGCACGCCGTTGTTTATACGAGTACTGTAAGTATGTACATACATTTGATCACCTGTGTTTGTGTTCTACAGTATATCTGCCATTGCAGGGTTTAACACTCCCTCTTATTCTTAGTTGCTGTTTAAATGTTTTGGTGGTAACAGTTTTTGGCTGTGTAAATGTTTGAGAGGTTACTGTACTGAAAGGTCACGTTTAGGAATACATTTTAACAGTTTATAAAACGGAATTTGTTCTATAAGCAGAATTAGTATTAAACTTTATTTATTCTGTTCTAGCTATCATTTTATCTTAACTTTAACATATTAATAAGTAACTGTTCTCTTTGATCTCAATCTACCTTTTTTTAGTCTCTACCTGAACTTTGTACCAAACATTCAAATCAGTTCAGCGGTTTTCAGTTGAAAGCCGGACAGACAGATAGATCAATAAAATCGCTTATGCATTTATAATATTAGACCTTTGACAGAACTTATGTCTACTATAGTCTCACCGTTCATCCATCTATTCACTTTAAAGCTTTCCTACTTCTTCAAAGTAACATCCTCAGAATCAAACCCACAACTTTCCGCCTCATTACCCCAAAGATTTAAAGCGTTTCACTGTCAATTGGACACAGGCATTTGTCAAACGACTTCATAAAACTCAGATGAACAATGCTTACTTCAAAAAGACAAGGAAAATAAATAATTCAGTATCATGGAGAACAAAATTAATAGCAGAGATGTCATAACGCAAAATCTTCTAAGAAAGTAGCGCGACAACATGCGGGTGTTCGGAGCATGAGGAACCCGCCCATTATTTTCCAAATAAAATCACTAGTCAATCAAGACCAATCTTTGACAGATTGGTTTTGATTTGACAAGGAACCCGTACGTTTCGTGTGCTCTAACAACTGATCACCCCTGACGTACGTTGCTTGACCTACAAGAAGGCGCCTGACCTACCTTCCTTATGACATCTCTGCTAGCTTTCTTCCTCCATGTTCAGAATTCAATGGACATTATATTGCAAATCGTGAAGGACGAAGTAAAAATATTGAACACAATCTGTTACGTAATAAATCATTTGACATCTGTGATGTTTCTGGTAGAAGCAGTTATGTTGATACATATTTATTTATGTCATCCTCCGAGCCTTTTCCCAATCATGTTGGGGTCGGCTTCCAGTCTAACCGGATTCAGCTGAGTACCAGTGCTTTACGAGAAGCGACTGCCTATCTGACCTCCTCAACCCAGTTACCCAGGCAACCCGATACCCCTTGGTTAGACTGGTGTCAGACTTACTGGCTTCTGACTACCCGTAACGACTGCCAAGGATGTTCAATGACAGCCGGGACCTACAGTTTAACGTGCCATCCGAAACACACATATTTATTTATGTTTAAGGCCAAAAAAATGTGAAGGAAACTCCATGGAAGTGTTTTTTTTTTCTTAAACATTATGAGATTTAGAAAGTCTGTTGCATACAAAACTTAATATCTGCCTAGCCTTTTCCAAACTATGTTAGGGTCGGCTCCCAGTCATACCGGATTCAGCAGAGTACCAGTGCTTTACAAGGAGCAACTGCCTATCTGACCTCCTCAACCCAGTTACCCAGGCAACATAGGCTATTGCAGACAGGGTCCATATCTAATATCTAACTAGCCTTTTCCAAACTTTGTTGGCATCGGTTTCCAGTCTATCTAGATGTAGCTAAATACCAGCTAATGTTTGCAGCTTAGTATGTCTTTATAATGGCATTCTTAGGTGACATCTTGGATTCAGAAATTTTAATACAAAACATAAATTATTTAGTGTTTATATCGCAATTAGGACTAACTTGCAAAGAGGTACGGTCACCCATTATAGGCCAAAACCGCGATTACCGCAGCTGAATTATAAAGCGGGTCTGACATGTTTTAAATTAATTCAATTTGTGACCAATAAATATATCATTTGTATTCTAAACAAAATACCTATTAACGAGACCATTGATTACTTGTGGCCAATTTATTTATGTGTGCTTATGCGTCCTACCTATCTACAAATATACTTAACTAGCCGTTTTCCCGCGTCCCGAGGAAACTACTGCTCTTTCCGGGTTAAAATATAGCCTGTTACTCGGGAAGAGTGTAGCATTCTAACAGTGAAAGAATTGTTCAATCTGGTTCAGTTGTTTCGGAGCGTTTATGGTACAACAAACAAACAAACAAAAACATGTTAAGTCTTTATTATTTTTTCACACAAATGACTTTTTTACAAACTTTGGCAAGCAAATAATTGGTTGAGCAGGTAGGAACTAATCCGTGCACCCGGATATATAATACTTATAGCCTATATAGTTTTCCTCCATAAAGGGGTTGCCTAACAACCTAGTTCATTAATTCAAGGGCGGACACTTAGCGTACATGTCAAAAACTTTGTCCGAGTCTTGATATGAATTTCTATAATAGTTGTTATAGAAGTCTGAAGTCTGAAAGCCGTCTAGGCTAACTTTCGGGTGTTAGCCTGTTCTTGAGTTGTAGACAGATCATTAATATTCAGTGATATTCATATTTCGTCTAGTTAAAAGACAACCAGAATCTTGGCGAATAACTGTGAGTAAAATATTTTTTCACAGAATAAAAACTTCGGATAAATCTGATAATGTATTAAAAACATTAACAGGTACTATGAAAATAAATTGAAACCAATTGAAATTATATTTTGTAAGTACTAAATTTTAATACCCACCCTTCTTCACACCTATAAATCTACCCAAAATACAGGTGTGCAAATCACCAATTCTGAAGAAAAAAAGGGTTTCAGTGTACAGCCATAAAAGCGTAGTATTTCCTTAAACAAAACCTAATAAAATATAAAATTGGCATAATGAAACGTATCCAAAGTATACGATGTCGTAAAACGGAACGCTTCATTTTCATGAACGCATAACAGCATTTATAGGCAATATCGATTTTACTATGTATCCCGACGGCCATTAAAAATAATGTACACATATTTCTGTTTAGCTTTTTCATGTGTCTTCACCCTCATCTTTTTTTTGAGACGGGCAATCTTCAAAATTATTTTACATAGGCCTTTGCAGGTTCTTTTGAAAAGGTTGACACAAGAAATTGCATGGTTAAAAGTATGGACAGTTATATACAGATAGAATTTTTCGTTTTAATTTAGTATTAGTAAAGATAAGCGGTGGAAATTGTTTATGTAAAAGGAATATAAGGAACAAGTTAATGCTTTAAGGGGAGGACACAACAATCTGAATTTACAACTCGAGTGAGGTTTTTCTACACTAGGTGTGTGTAGGTTCTCATATTGTAAGAAGAAAGCCTGAATTATAAAAAGAACAGCTGTTTAAGATAATTTTATATCTAGCTACCACGTTTCATGGTGAAAGGCTGAACTAATTTAGACATACATTCTCAAAAATGGAGCAGATTTTCATAGTGCATAAAATAATTATAAAGCTGACATAGAGCCAATAAAACACAATCCATATAATATATGTGTGTATACATTTATTAATAAACCCCCCAGTACCTAATAAACATTTATTATACCAAGTAAGGGTAACTGCACATCACCGCATCACGTTTACATAGGGGGCGTACCCGGGTACCCGGTGTTCATCATTGCAGTAATGTGTTTACCCCCTTATGCTTTCAATTTCCTTATTTAAACAACTACCCTTCCTTTTAAAGTAAATTGTTGATTTAACTAAAGAGGTACACATGTGTATCAAGTAAGTATAGATATTTTATCTCTCAAAGCGGGTGAACTACACATGTGTGTGTAAACGTACATACACATTGTATTTGTATGTGTAAGCTCGGGAGTGCTCAGTATTGGTCGAGTCGCTGAAACACACAAAGATAATGTTCATGTATATTAACACACACATGCATGGCTCACCATGAAAAAAACATTAAGGGCCTTACTACAAAAACTTTAAACCCAGTTTTACACTTGTCTAATAAAATTTTGGCTGCAAAATGAACCATATGTCAACGTCATAATTTGACATTTTTTTAGACAAGGCATAAACTGACGTTAAAAAGTTTTTGTGGTAAGACGGTATATACCTTGTAGGAAATACGCAACCAGTTTCTTTGTATATACATGCAGTATTTTACCTGTTCCCCTTCTCTGATTGGTGGAGTTTGCATGTATTTTATATAAATAAATACTGCACGTAACGCTTTGGTCTCTTTACTGTTATATTGACACAAATAAAACATTCACAAGATACACGAGAAAATCTAGAGTATTCTATAAAATACAAGTACAATCTTCCTAATACAACAAAGTTGAAGATTTTGTTTATTTGACCGATCTAAGACAGAAGAAAGTTACTATTAATAGGCTATATCAAGGTACGTCGAGTTCCTCAATGGTTTCGAGCCTGTTAAAATAAAGCTTATATGCAGTAACATCATAGCTGATCTGCGCAAAACTGTCGTATGCGTACCTACATAGGCGATGGGACGAAGGTAGCCCTTATGACCCACTTTCACAATCATTCTTTAAGACTTGCCCTGTATGGACACCGTGGGTTTTCAAAATGAAGGACTTTTGGTTTGTTTGTAAGAAAAAGTATTTTTATAGAGGGTGACAAACTGTCACTTCTGCTGAGTGTAATTATTTTAAGAATTTTCATTCAATACTTAATTTGAAAAAAAAATTTCATCAAGAGCAGCATCTCCCCTAATACTATTCTCATAGATTTTGTTTGTAATGATAGATTTTTTTCAGTGTTCCCTTGGGTGTTTTATGAAAAAAAATATTGTGACACATTTCTTACGTAAAGGGCTTAAAAAGGAACATGGTGGGTTTTAATCAGTAAGAGTCTGACACTCCCTTACGAGGAAAAAAGTGCTTAAGATTTCTTAGGAAAACTTTGAAGAACATCTGGCAATAAATTGTGACGTAGGGAATCTTCTTTCTTTATTCTATAAAAAATATAATGCCGTATGGTTCCCCTACACTTCGCAAAGGCGCGGGTATCCCTAAGTGTCGGGTCCCGCAAACACGAGTGGCCTGAGAGACAGCTAACGACCACTCGCCTAGGAAAACATACTGTATAGTACTTACCATCGATTTGCCTTGTCTTGGCTTGAGTATGAGGTAAAAAATTGCTTAGGCTTCCTTAGAAAGAAGATCAGCTAGGAATAAATTGTGTTGTTCAACAACTTCTTCTTTCAAGAAATAGAATAGAAAAAGGCTGTAATGTGGTGTCTTTATTTATTTATTTAATAGTTTATGTACACAGTTACACACACAGAAAACAGACAAGAAGAAAAATAGAACAATCAAGTACAAAGGCACAGTTTATTTCATAAGAAATCTCTTCCAACAGGTCTGCTATAGGAAAGTTAGAATATAAAATATATGTAGAATTTCATGAAATTGAAAAGATTTTGTTGTTTTGCAATGGCTGAAACGATTAAAATACCACTATGAGAACCTTGTCTCATAGATCCCTACATCAAACATTTGCAGATGATTTGACTCATCTAAGTAAATATAAAATTATACCTATATTCCCAAACTTTTATAGCAGAGAACATAGTTTGACGGCACAAAATAATGGTAAAATCTTTATTTCCCTTACTACAATTGACATTTCCCAAATTAAGACTATACCAAAGCATTTAAATATTAACGTGTTCTCATAATCACTAACATTGCGACAAAGTTAAATTCAAAAACTTGTTAGTACTTGCGACTAGTTGCAAGTAAGCGAAGTAATTTCAAAAGTGGGCGGGGCGTTGGAAATTGCAGTTTTATCTTATTTGCACTGTTATTTGTTGAACTGAAGTTTAAGTTTTTATTGTTATTGTCGCATTAATGACCGTCTTGGTTTTTATTTGATTGTTCTTTTGAAGACAATTTGTTTAAGAGTATTTGACCTTGTTTTAGGTTTATATAAAACTAAACCGTAAATGACAATATCAACGACAGGATTGATTGTTTTTTAAATAAAAAAAAATACTCCAGGTATGGTCAGAAAATCATACAAAAAATAATGATAAACTCTGCTCTAAATATTATACCCAGTTTTGAAATTCACAATATCCTTCGCCCAAAGATTACCACGAGAATACATAAAACGAACCCGAAACTGGTATTTCGCAGCCCGTTTTACCTCCCGCTAAGCCAATGGGTCTGTACTACGGGAAATTTCCTTAAGCTCGTATAAACGAACGCATCTTTGTGTTGTATTCATAGTCCGTTGAATTTATGTGTTTTGAATAAAATATTTTCATGTATTTATTTTTATACAAAAAGTGTCAGTATATACATATGCCTACGTATTATTTAGATATATCTGGTATAAGCATCATACCTAAGACAATGGAACCACTCGATTAGAAGATCATAAAACTTTGGAAGATATGATTAAAAGAAAAAAATCATGGTGTCCTAGTGGGTAAAGAACCAACCTCTCAAGTATGAGTGTGTGGGTTCGATGGTATTTTCACTGCCTCAACGTAAGTAGTTTTTCCCTTATATCATTATTATACCATATGCCTGTTGTTAAAAGCTATTGAATAGTTTATATAAGGAGATTGAACATGTAACTAAGTAGAAGCAATAACGAATGAATGTACAAAAAATAACCGTTACATATTTTTTAGGTTATGTAGTTATGGTGATGTCACCATAACTTTTCTAGCGACTATTAAAAACGTGAAATGTCCTAGGATTGTAATAAAAAGGGTGCTAAAATACAACACTTAATATTTTACGAGACGGTTGAGCCATAAGTGTAGCACTTTTCCACTATATGTGTCGTGGTTTCTATTTCCGGAGTTATACCAATTTTTTTACTAATATTGTATTGTAGATGTGTATTTCTTTATTTGTAAGGTCTCCGAAAACGATTAAATAGCTAGAATAATTATTTGTATAGAGTAAGATGGAAGACTGAATAATGTTATCAAAATCGTGCATTTCCAAAATTTCGTTTTGGCAAATCAGAATAAAGGCAGTTAAACATAAAAGGGGCAACGTAATATAACGTAATCTTTCTTTCATACTAGTCAATTTCACCCGCGTCCCGTGAGAACTACGAAATGCCCGTACCGGAATAAAATATAGCCTAAGTTACTCGAAAAGAGTGTAGCTTGATATTATACCACGATCTTTCTTTTATTTTTTATAATTTATTCAAAGAATCTCAAAACAACAAATAACTAATTCCCGACTATACATACGGCACAACCGTCGTCTATTTATCCCCAGTACAGCTCTGAATTAATTAATCTCACACCAGAATCACCTTCATTGTGTAAAGTGCGTAACTATTTGAGCGCGGGACAAGTTTACACATTCCGGAGAAATATGCCGGCGCAACACTGTCTTGTGGACCTAGTGGTGGGAAGTTCCCGGGATTTTGGAATAGGTTTTGGAATTATTTTTGGTAGTATTGAAGTTTGATTTGGAATAATCTGTTATGTTTTTTGTTGACAAGTGTTTGATTAATTTTCTGTTAGACTAAAGATTATTTGTGAGTGTCATATTTTATTGAGGCACCAGAAGTTGTGCGCGGGTAAAACCTCTAGAAATAGCGGGTATATAACATTTTACTTAATATATGTGGTATCAGAAATAGATTAATGGAATTCTCCTCAAAAACACAACTGAAAAGTTTTTTTTTTAAAACACTACATAATGATATAATACTTTGTTATTTAACCTGACCACGAATGTCACGTTAGAGACGCAATAATAATTTTGATTTATTAACACAGCTGTTAGCTTATTACATTTCTTATGGAGATTTTTGCAAAAAAATCTGTCAAGCTTAGACCGAGGTTTCTTGTAGGTGACTAATTTTAAGTTAGTAAAATCATTAACGCTTACTGACAAAAATTGGACTAATTAGCGGATCTAAAGAGATAAATCAAAGTTACTTAGTGGAATTCATGCCATTAAAAGTTAGGAAAAATATTCAGTGTTATTTTTTCCTACAATTTTAGAAATTAAGAGATTTTGAGGCTTCTATATTCGTACACATTCAATTTCCTAGGTAAGCAGATTGCCATCTACTCGTAAACTATTTAGTCTTTATTAATATCTCCGGGACAACTCCCAGTAGTGTCCCATCACTACGTTTGATATTGCAGGTAAACTAGTGGATGTAGTTACCGAGTTTGCTTCTCCGAGATATTATTAAATGCTGTTCAAGATTTGTGAATGCTTGTGTGTCTGTATGATTGTTACACGCAAACTGTAAACGTATGCAAGACATTTGTTACGTGTAATTGCGAATTTAACTACCCTTTGTTTGAACGTGGTTAATTTTAGCTAGATATATGATTTTATAGAGGTGTAGCACGAGATTTTCGTATTGTTGATTGATATATGTGGTTAAAGTATAGGCTTCTCGGGTGATTGTGCGGGTTCGATTTCCTTCTAAAGGCCATTCTTCTCACCTGTTGTTTTTCTTACGAGAGTAAGGCATTTGACATTAATTAAATTACGGTAATTCTGAAATGTAAGCAAATCATTAGATAAATAAGAACTTTGGGAACAACCGTTAGGATATCTTAAAGACCAATGATTGAGTAAAAGTGAAGGAAAATATTTCAAGAAAACCTGGACTTTAAAGCTTGAAATCGTCAACCTTTAGCAAGTGTGGTGATTAACACCTAATCTTTCTCCGTGTTAGAAGAGGCCTATGCTTTGCAGGGTAATAAATAGGCAATAAATTGTCCGATGAACTCTGTAAGCAATAATATTTCGCGGATTGGTGTTAATTACGAAATACTAGGCTTTGTGTTTCCAGTTCTTGAAATGGCTAATGATTCTGTAATTGCTATTGTGGTACAACAGTTGAATGTAGATTATTGTGTGGTTGGTATTGACAGATTAGCGAGTTCTAATGAGCTAATTAAGTTTATCCGGTAATTGACTATCGGTATTGATATGGTCCTTTATTACCACAGCAATGTTTTTTAGTTATTTTAAATTGAAAACTACTAAAAGTTAGCTGCTCCGGACACAAGCATTGCACTCTTTTTGTCTTAACTCTCATAGTCCAACAGGATAACATTTACGTGATCTTCGATGCACTACCAACTTTCATTGTCCGGGCTGCTTCGTGGAAGCTTTTTAAAATCTCCTAAAAGCGAATTCGGCCAGACCTCGTGCACCAAAGTCGCGCTTTGCGACCAACGAATGAACGGAAGGATTAACCATCAATCCTCCTCACTAAACAATCTTACTATTTACTATCCAGTCTCCATATCCAAATTAATTTTGTAGGTGTTTATGATATGGGCTGTGGGATTGTTCGAAAAAGTTACGGTAGCTCTGGTACACAATATGAGTTTTAGTCAGTAAAAGTCTGATACTCCTTCCCACTGCCACTTCCCACTGCAACCACAGCAGGCCATTTGATGATATCCTACAAAAAAAATAGTCTATCATACAAAACCACCCACACACGGGTAAGTTGCAGTTATAATGCGAAGGTTGAAGGCCGCCGTACAATTTGTTGCTCACAATCCGTTTCCGATTGCTCTGTCATGTGCCTGATGGATGGTGTTTGTATAAAACGTCTTAGATTAGCGGGGGAACGTACTGGGGGAAGAAAACGTCGCGTTTTTGTAGCATTACATTTCACTCTAACTAATATTAAAAATGTGAATGTGAGTTTGTTTGTTACACTTTCACTGTAAGACGGCTGAACGGGTTGAGATGAGAATGATGATTTGGCGTGGAAGTAAGTAAATCCATTGGAGAAGGCTATGTATGCTATGTATCTAAACTTTTAACTATCTTACTCTGGTACAGGACGCGTATATAATCACGGTAAAATTTTAAAAAAGGAAAGAACTTTATGACTGCGCACTACAACAGCAGAGCTTTTGCGCTTTCCCGTGTGAAAATTTTACATATATTTTTCTACTTATGTACAACATACTACGTATGTTCCTACCTCCTTAACCTACACCTAAACGTTCATTTTCTCCACATAACCACACACAGGTAATATCAAACCAATTCTGATTGAATGTTAGAACTTAACAGTCAAATATAGCAGCCTACTATTGGTATTTACAAAGCGTTGATTGCGACGCATATCGATCGTCTATTGTCACCCTAGTCGTACAATTTCGGTAATCAGTCGTCATTTTGGTTCCTGGCTGGCTGTGGGATTGTTCGAAAGAGTTACCAAGGCCTTGGTACATGGTTTAAGAAGGTACATGGTGGGTTGGAACACCCGAAATGAGAACCTCCTTTTGGGAAGTTCGGCTTCAAATATTGTTCAGTATTTTTTGTTATAGCAGCAAAGCGGCAACAGAAATACTTTTTCCCAACTATGTTGGGGTCGGCTTCCAGTCGAATCGGATTCAGCGACTGCCTATCTGACCTCCTCAACCCAATTACCCGGGCAACAGAAATACCTGTGAAAATTTCAAGTAAGTAACTATCACTGTTCATGAGATACAGTCTAGTGGTAAACTAACAAACTGACAGCAGTTGAAAGTCTTAGTAATGATGGGGTCCATCGGAAAACTAGAAATATAGAATGATAGCGACTACGTGCCGTAAAATAAAATTTATTCAGTCAAAATTGACTTCAACAAGAACATTTTGTTTTAGAAAAAAATAGTTTTACTTTATTGGCAGGTCTATAAATATCTGAAAAACATTATTTTGTTTCGAATCCAGCAGTAACACATTATCTTGGCAATTGCCTATTTTTATGTAACATCTGCAATGCGTTTTTAGATTAATGCTTTGAAATCAAACGTTTGGGAAATGTATTGTTTTTGCTAAAATGGGTCAATAACATGGAGAACGAAATAACTAGCGGAGATGTCATAACGCAAAATCTATGCACGTAGCGCACCATAAAGCGGGTGTTTGGGGGACGAGGAACGTTACTAGCTCCACCCTCTGTAGAACTAATCTATTATTTTCAAAATAAGATCACAAATCAATCAAGACCAATAGATCAATCAAGATTTGACAAGGAACTCAAACGTCTCG